>NC_029785.2:19197868-19212260 GCF_000816755.2 Arachis ipaensis
GGACTCCATGCGTTGCATTAGCCTCTCTATCACCATTATTTTCGTTTCTCCCGCCAATATTTCCGCTGCCACTGCTGCATCGTTGTCGCTGCTGCTCCCTATGTCATCAAATCCTACCTCCCTCCAAGTATGTTGTGCTCCTTGATGAGCGGATATTTTATACGCTTTTTGGGGGTAATTTCATGTAGTTTTTAGCATATTTTAGTCACTTTTTATTATATTTTTATTAGTTTTTAAATAAAAATAATATTTCTGGACTGTACTATAAGTTTGTGTATTTTTCTGTGATTTCAGGTATTTTCTGACTGAAATTGAGGGAGTTGAGCAAAAATCTGATTCAGGCTGAAAAAGGACTGCAGATGCTGTTGGATTTTGACCTTCCTACACTCAAAATGGATTTTCTGGAGCTATAGGAGTCCAAATGGCGCGCTCTCAATTTTGTTGGAAATTAGACATCCAGGGCTTTCTAGAAATATATAATAGTCCATACTTTTCTCAAGGATAAACGACCTAAACTGGCGTTCAACGCCAGTTCCATGTTGCATTCTGGCGTTAAACGCCAGACACAGGTTACAAGTTGGAGTTAAACGCCAGAAACAGGTTAGAACTTGGCGTTTAACTCTGGAAACAACCTAGGCATGTGTAAAGCTCAAGTCTCAGCCCCAGCACACACCAAGTGGGCCCCAGAAGTGGATTTCTGCACTATCTATCTTAGTTTACTCATTTTTTTGTAAACCAAGGTTACTAGTTTAGTATTTAAACAACTTTTAGATATTTATTTTGTACCTCATGACATTTTAGATCTGAACTTTGTACTCTTTGACGGCATGAGTCTCTAAACTCCATTGTTGGGGGTGAGGAGCTCTGCTGTGTCTCGATGAATTAATGCAATTATTTCTGTTTTCTATTCAAACACGCTTGTTTCTATCTAAGATGTTCATTCGCACTTCAATATGATGGATGTGATGATCCATGACACTCATCACCATTCTCAACCTATGAACGTTTGCCTAACAACCACCTCCATTCTACCTTCGATTGAATGAGTATCTCTTGGATTCCTTAATCAGAATCTTTGTGGTATAAGCTAGAATCCATTGGTAGCATTCTTGAGAATCCGGAAAGTCTAAACCTTTTCTGTGGTATTCCGAGTAGGATTCAGGGATTGAATGACTGTGACGAGCTTCAAACTCACAAGGGTTGGGCGTAGTGACAGACGCAAAAGGATCAATGGATTCTATTCCAGCATGAGTGAGAACCGACAGATGATTAGTCGTGCGGTGATAGCGCACCTAGACCATTTTCACTGAGAGGACGGATGGTAGCCATTGACAACGGTGATCCACCAACACACAGCTTGCCATAGGAAGAATCTTGCGTGCGTGAAGAAGAAGACAGGGAGAAAGCAGAGATTCAGAAGACAAAGCATCTCCAAAACTCCAACATATTCTCCACTACTGCATAACAAGTATTTAATTCATCCTCTTTTATTTTTCGCAATCCAAACTGATAATTATAATTGATATCCTGACTAAGAATTACAAAATAACCATAGATTGCTTCAAGCCAACAATCTCCGTGGGATTCAACCCTTACTCACGTAAGGTATTACTTGGACGACCCAGTGCACTTGCTGGTTAGTGGTACAGGTTGTGAAAAGTGTGATTTACAATTCGTGCACCAAGTTTTTGGTGCCATTGCCGGGGATTGTTCGAGTTTGGACAACTGACGGTTTATTTTGTTGCTTAGATTAGAAAAAAATTTTCTTTTTGGTTTAGAGTCTTCTATTATTGTTTTTAGTTGAATTTTTTTTTAAAATCCTTATTTTCTCTTTTTAAATTTTTCGAAAATTCTATAAACTAATAATTGAGTTTTTCTGTTTGAGTTTAGTTTCATATTTTAAGTTTGGTGTCAATTGCATGTTTTTATTTTCTTTTAAATTTTTGAATTTGTGTTCATTATTCTTTCTTAATCTTCAAGTTGTTCTTGTTTATTTCCCTTGTTTGATCTTTAGTGTTTCTTGTTTTGTGATTTTTCTTGTTTTTCTTGTGCATTTTTGAATTATTAGTATTCAAATAATAATAATAATAATAATAATAATAATAATAATAATAATAATAATAATAATAATAATAATAATAATAATAGTTTTTCTCTGTTTAATCCTTGCATTTCTTGAATGTGTCTATGTTCTTGTGAATAGTTGCTCCTTTAAGTCTTTCTTTCTAAAATCTTTTCAAAAATAATATTTCTTTGATTAAATCTTGTGTCAAGCTTTAAGTTTTGTGTTTTCTTGTTAGTTTTTATTTAATTTTCGAAAATTTATTTTTGGTTTTCTAAAAATTTTAAGTTTGGTGTTCTTCTTTTTATGTTCTTGAGTCCTTTGAGTCTTTGAATTTTTGTTCTTCGTGTTCTTGTGAATCTTCAAAGTGTTCTTGAGTCTTTCTTGCGTTTTGATCTTAAAATTTTTATGTTTGGTGTTCCTTGGTATTTTTCCTCCAAATTTTCGAAAATAAGGAGCATTAGATATAAAAATTTTAAGTTTTGTGTCTTTTTATTGTTTTTCTCTTTCCTCATTGAATTCAAAAATATCTTTTTCCTTTATTTTAATTGATTTTTCGAATTTTTCTTTTAAAAATTCAGATTTTATTTTAAAATTTTTATCATCTTAATTTTAAAAATTTCAAATTCAAATCTTTTTCAAAAAAAAAATCATATCTTTTTCAAAATCTTATCTTATCTTATTTCAAATTTCAAATTTCAACTTCCAAAATTCAAAATTCAAATTTCAAAATTTAAATTTCAAAATTTAAATCTTTTTCAAATCCTTATCTTATATTGTTGACTTTTTTGAAAATTCAAAATTCAATTTTCAAATTTCAATTTTCAAATTTCAATTTTTAATTTTCAAATTTTAAAATTTCAAATTTCAAATTAATTTTCAAATTTAAAATTTAAATTTCAAAACTTTTTAATTTAATTTAAATTCCTTATCTTCTCTTACCTAGCTTATCTTATCTTTTCTAATTTCAAATCTTTTTAATTAATTAATTTAGTTTTCAATTTTCTTTTATTTCTTTTTTTTAGAATTTTCGAAATTTTAGTCAATTTTTTATTTATTTTATTTTATTTTATTTTAATTTCGGTTTTCAAAAAAAAATTTTAAATATATTCTCTTTGCAATTCATATCAATTCCATTTTTATCCATCATGGATCTAAGTAAAAATGAACAGTCCAAAAGGACTCTGGGGTCATATGGTAATCCCACTACTGCTGCATATGGGAGTAGTATCTATATACCCTCCATCAAAGCAGGCAGTTTTGAGCTAAATACTCAGCTCATTGTCATGGTGCAGCAAAACTGCCAATATTTCAGTCTTCCACAAGAAGAACCTACTGAGTTTCTGGCACAATTCTTGCAAATTACTGACACAGTACGTGACAAGGAGGTAGATCAGGATGTATACAGACTGTTACTATTTCCGTTTGCTGTAAAAGATCAAGCAAAAAGGTGGTTAAATAACCAACCCACAGCAAGCATAAGGACATGAAAATAGTTATCAGACAAATTCCTGAATCAATATTTCCCTCCAAAAAGGATGACACAGCTAAGGCTGGACATCCAAGGCTTTAAACAAGAAGATGATGAATCCCTTTATAATACCTGAGAAAGGTACAGAGGGATGCTAAGGAAATACCCCTCTGAAATATTTTCAGAATGGGTGCAATTAGACATCTTCTACTATGGGCTTACAGAAGGAGCTCAGATGTCCCTAGACCACTCAGCTAGTGGATCCATACACATGAGGAAAACTATTGAAGAGGCTCAAGAGCTTATTGATATAGTTGCTAGAAACCAGCATCTGTACATAAGTAATGGGTCCTCCATGAAAGAAGAAGCCAAAGCAGTGTCTACTGAACTTGGTCCTCCAGAACAAGTTGCTAAACTCAATCAACAATTGTGCTTTCTAACAATACAGCTAGTGGAACTCAAGGAGATGCTACAAGACACTAAAAATGCTAATAAAAATATGGAGGCACAATTGAATCAGACAAAATAGTAGTTATCAAAGCAGATAACAGATGAGTACCAGGCAGTTCAATTAAGAAGTAGGAAAACCTTAAATACCTCACTTCAGAGCAGCAGAAAGCCAAGGAAAGAACAACTGATAGAGGATGAGCAAAATATTATCCAAAATCCCTCTGAGGACAGTAAGAGCCCAGAGAGGAACAATTCTGGCATTCAAACGCAAGAAACAAGCAAGGAGCTAGCATCAAACGCCCAATGGAAGCTCAGTTCTGGCGTTCAAACGCCAGAAACAGGTAAGAAGCTGGCGTCTAACGCCAATCAAGCTTCTAACCCTGGCATTCAAACGCCAGTGAGGGATCAGACACACACAAGTGCTGATAACAACCTCTCTAAAAAGGCTTCTCCAACCACTTCTGTAGGAAATAAACCTGCAGCAACCAAGGTTGAGGAATACAAAGCCAAGATGCCTTATCCTCAAAAACTTCACCAAGAGGAGCAGGATAAGCAATTTGCCCGCTTTGCAGACTATCTCAGGACTCTTGAAATAAAGATTCCGTTTGCAGAGGCACTTGAGCAAATACCCTCTTATGCCAAGTTCATGAAAGATATCTTGAGTCATAAGAAGGATTGGAGAGAAACTGAAAGAGTTCTCTTCACTGAAGAATGCAGTGCAGTCATTCTGAAAAGCTTCCCAGAAAAGTTTAAAGATCCCGGGAGCTTTATGATACCATGCATATTAGAGGGTAATTGCATCAAGACAGCTTTATGTGATCTTGGGGCAAGCATCAACCTAATCCCTGCATCCACTATCAGAAAGCTTGGCTTGACTTAAGAGGTCAAACCAACCCGGATCTGTCTTCAACTTGCTGATGGCTCCATTAAATACCCATCAGGCATAATTGAGGACATGATTATCAAGGTTAGGCCATTTGCCTTCCCTACTGACTTTGTAGTGCTGGAAATAGAGGAGCACAATAGTGCAACTCTCATTCTAGGAAGACCATTCCTAGCAATTGGACGAACCCTCATTGACGTCCAAAAAGGGGAGATAACCCTGAGAGTCAATGAGGACGAGTTTAAGTTGAATATTGTCAAAGCTATGCAACATCCAGACATATCAGACGACTGCCTGAGCATTGATATTATTGACTCCCTGGTGGAAGAGGTCAATATGACTGAGAGTCTCGAATCAGAGCTAGAGGACATTTTTAAAGATGTTCAGCCTGATCTGGAGGAACCAGAGGAAATAAAATAACCTCTGAAAACTCCTCAGAAAAGGAGAAACCTTCTAAACCCGAGCTCAAACCACTACCACCATCCCTGAAATATGCATTTCTGGGAGAAGGTGACACTTTTCCTGTAATCATAAGCTCTGCTTTAGAGTCACAGGAAGAGAAAGCACTAATTCAGGTGCTCAGAAGAATGCCTTTTGGTCTGTGCAATGCACCTGCAACCTTTCAGAGGTACATGCTCTCTATCTTCTCTGATATGGTAGAGAAATTTCTGGAAGTCTTCATGGATGACTTCTCAGTATTTGGAGACTCATTTAGCTCCTGTCTTAACTATCTAGCACTTGTTCTGAAAAGATGCCAAGAGACTAACCTGGTTCTAAATTGGGAAAAATGTCACTTTATGGTGACTGAAGGAATTGTCCTTGGGCATAAAATTTCGAACAAGAAAATAGAGGTGGATCAAGCTAAGGTAGAGGTAATTGAAAAATTACCACCACCCACCAATGTTAAAGCAATCAAAAGCTTTCTGGGGCATGCAGGATTCTATAGGAGGTTTATAAAGGATTTTTCAAAAATCGCAAAACCTCTGAGCAAGCTGCTAGCTGCTGACACGCCATTTGTGTTTGACACAGAGTGTCTTCAGGCGTTTGAAACCCTGAAAGCTAAGCTGGTCACAACACCAGTTATTTCTGCACCAGATTGGACATTACCTGTGGAACTAATGTGTGATGCCAGTGACCATGCCATTGGTGCAGTATTAGGACAGAGGCATAACAAGCTTCTGCATGTCATTTATTATGCTAGCCGTGATTTAAATGATGCCCAGAAAAATTACACAACCACAGAAAAAGAGCTGCTTGTAGTGGTTTATGCCATTGACAAGTTTATATCATACTTAGTAGGATCAAAAGTGATTGTGTACACTAACCATGCTGCTCTAAAATATCTACTCACAAAGCAGGATTCAAAGCCCAGGCTCATAAGATGGGTGTTGCTTCTACAAGAGTTTGATATAGAAATAAAAGATAGAAAAGGGACAGAGAATCAAGTAGCTGATCACCTGTCCCAGATAGAACCAGTAGCAGGAGCACCCCTCCCTCCTACTGAGATCTCTGAAACCTTTCCGGATGAGCAATTGTTTGCCATTCAGGAAGCTCTGTGGTTTGCAGACATTGCAAACTATAAGACACAAGGTTCTCCTTCTGTAACCATGGAAAGGAAGCATGAAAAGCTTCTCTCAATACAGAGTCAAACAAAACCCCCCACATTCAAACTCTAAGTTTGGTGTTGGGAGGTTCCAACCTTGCTCTGATTATCTGTGAGGCTCCATGAGAGCTCACTGTCAAGCTATTGACATTAAAGAAGCGCTTGTTGGGAGGCAACCTAATGTTATTTAATCATATCTATTTTATTTTCTTTTTTTTTATTTCGTGATTTATTAGGTTGATGATCATGTGAAGTCACAAAAACTACTGAAAAATCAAAAACAGAATGAAAAACAGCATTGAAAACAGCACACCCTGGAGGAGAGCAGTCTGGCGTTTAAACGCCAGAAACAAGCATCTGTTTGGCGTTTAACGCCAGAAACAAGCATCTGCCTGGCGTTAAACGCCAGAAACAGACTACATTTGGGCATTTAACGCCAGAAACAAGCAACAGTTTGGCGTTAAATGCCAGGATTGCACAGCAAGGGCGTTTTACACGCCTAATTGGAGCAGGGATGTTAAGTCCTTGACCCCACTTGATCTGTGGACCCCATAGGATCCCCTCAGGATCTGTGGACCCCACAGGATCCCCACCTACCTCACCATTCCAATTCAAACCATTCCCCTCACATACCCACCCATTCACACACCTCCTTCTCCTCCACTTCTCCTTCTATTCCCTTCTATCTTCTTTTGCTCGAGGACGAGCAAACCTTTTAAGTTTGGTGTGGAAAAAAAGCGTTGCTTTTTGTTTTTTCATAACCATTTATGGCACCTAAGGCCGGAGAAACTTCTAGAAAGAGGAAAAGGAAGGCAGTTGCTTCCACCCCCGAGTCATGAGAGATGGAGAGGTTCATCTCAAGGGTCCATAGTTCAGTGGTAGAGCATTTGACTGCAGATCAAAGAGCTATGAGGAAGGAGCAATAAAGACAAGGAAGAGACATAGAGGAGCTCAAGAGCACCATTGGTTCTTCAAGAAGAGGAAGACGCCACCTTCACTAAGGTGGACCCGTTTCTTAATCTCCTTGTTCTTATTTCTCTGTTTTTCATTTACTATGCTTTATGTTTATTTATGTTTGGGTCTTATTACATGATCACTAGTATCTAAGTGTCTATGTCTTAAAGATATGAATGTCCTATGAATCCATCACATTTCTTAAATGAAAAATGTTTTCTGAAAAAGAAAAAGAAGTACATGAATTTCAAATTTTAAAATAGTTTAATTATTTTGATGTGGTGGCAATACTTTTTGTTTTCTGAATGAATGCTTGAATAGTGCATATGTCTTTTGAATTTGTTGTTTATGAATGTTAAAATTGTTGGCTCTTGAAAGAATGATGAAAAAGGAGAAATGTTATTAGATAATCTGAAAAATCATAAAAATGATTCTTGAAGCAAGAAAAAGCAGTGCAGAACAAAGCTTGCAGAAAAAATGCAAAGAAAAAAAAAGAGAGCAAGAAAAAGAAAAAGCAAGCAGAAAAAGCCAAAAGCTCTTTAAACCAAAAGGCAAGAGCAAAAAGCCAATAGCCCTTAAAACCAAAAGGCAAGAGTAATAAAAGATTAAGACTGATCTTCATAGATGTTTTTGGAATTCATTGTATATTCTCTTCTTTTTATCCTACTTTATTTTTAGTTGCTTGTGGACAAGCAACAATTTAAGTTTGGTGTTGTGATGAGCGGATATTTTATACGCTTTTTGGGGGTAATTTCATGTAGTTTTTAGCATGTTTTAGTCACTTTTTATTATATTTTATTAGTTTTTAAATAAAAATCATATTTCTGGACTGTACTATGAGTTTGTGTGTTTTTCTGTGATTTCAGGTATTTTCTAACTGAAATTGAGGGAGCTGAGCAAAAATATGATTCAGGCTGAAAAAGGACTGCAGATGCTGTTGGATTCTGACCTTCCTGCACTCGAAATGGATTTTCTAGAGCTACAAGAGTCCAAATGGCGTGCTCTCAATTGCGTTCAAAAGTAGACATCCAGGGCTTTCCAGCAATATATAATAGTCTATACTTTGCTCAAGGATAAACGACGTAAACTGGCGTTCAACGCCAGTTCCATGTTGCATTCTGGCGTTAAACGCCAGAAACAGGTTACAAGTTGGAGTTAAACGCCAGAAACAGGTTACAACCTAGCGTTTAACTCTGGAAACAGCCTAGGCACGTGTAAAGCTCAAGTCTCAGCCCCAGCACACACCAAGTGGGCCCCAGAAGTGGATTTCTGCACTATTATCAACACACAGCTTGCCATAGGAAGAATCTTGCGTGCGTGAAGAAGAAGACAGGGAGAAAGCAGAGATTCAGAAGACAAAGCATCTCCAAAACTCCAACATATTCTCCACTACTGCATAACAAGTATTTAATTCATGCTCTTTTATTTTTCGCAATCCAAACTGATAATTATAATTGATATCCTGACTAAGAATTACAAAATAACCATAGATTGCTTTAAGCCAACAATCTCGGTAGGATTCAACCCTTACTCACGTAAGGTATTACTTGGACGACCCAGTGCACTTACTGGTTAGTGGTACGAGTTGTGAAAAGTGTGATTTACAATTCGTGCACCACTCCTCCTTCCTATTGATTTTTTAATTTATTTTAAAAAATCCTAATAATACAACCTGCCAGTTGGTCACCGCTGCCACTACTGCTGTCTATGCTGCCACCACTTCTCTGGAGCTGCCTCCTTCCTCCCACCAGGTATGTTGTCCTCCTCCTTCTTCCTATTATTTTTTTTTTCATATTTTGTTCATATATTAGTTTAGATTTAAGGTTTTTAATTCTATTTTGATTTAGAAATTTTTTAATTCTGTTTTGATGATTCCGTGTTTGAATTTTTTTTATAATTCTAATTTTGAATTTTGTTTTGATGATTTTGTGTCTATTGTTATGATTTCTATTTATGTACTGATATTATGAAGAATGAAAGTGATTGTTTCTGTATTGTTAAGGGTTTATTACCTGAGTTTGCATTAAAAAACGTTGCTGATGTATTGAATGTTTGAAAAGAATGAATCAGTTTCATCTAATTTTGAAATGTACTTAGCATGAGACTTGTAAGAATCATAGAACAAAACGAGTATGATTGTTTTGGTCATAGCCTTTCCCTTTACCTATTTGTTAAAATGTGTCAATTGAGCTGAGTAATTAGAAATTTAGAATCCTTTCTTCATCTTCTTCTTTGTTAGGTTGTGCAATCAAGGCCTATTTGCTATCATGTTATTAATATGCCTTTTACTTATTTGCTATGGAGTACGTGTATGTGCTGGGATTTCTATGTTATTTGAAATTAATATGAAACTATATTATTTGAACTTAATTTCAACAATTTCGAACTTTAGGCATAAATGAAACTACTATGCTATGAAAATTGGGGGTGGTGATTGTAATGAAAACATGTCCTGATCCACCAGAATTTCTATCCTTGGTTATTGTTCCCGAAATGTAATTTTGGCATTCATTATTTATATTATTTATTTTTTTATTGTGTTGTAGTTGCTGTACATCGGAGTCTGGCTTAGAGATTATGTAGGTTGGTAAGAACGATGAAGCAAGTAATATGAATGGTGGTTTCCAATAAGATGCAGAAGTTAGTGGTGGTGGCAGTGGATAGGCTATTCCACCACAAAGTGTATAACCATCACATTAAAAAAACTTCTAAATTTATAGCACATGACGAGCACAATCAATGTAACATTGGTGATTGAGTTACTAACAACTTTCAATTTACCCATCTAATTTGCAGTCTTTGTTTATTTATTAAAATATTAAACTTAGTTATTAGTATTGTCTCTGTAGTTTGAGATTTTAGTTTTAACTTTAGACATGGTTTATGATAGGATATTATATTTTTTTTTTGTTTATAATTATTTTTGAGTTTATTAGTTGATTGTTGTTAATTGTCTGATTTATTATTATCATTAAACATTTTATTGACTTATTGTTTGTTGTTCTCAATTTTCTAAGTTTATTATTATCTGAGTTAGTGCTATATTTTTTATTTATTAGTTTAGAAATTATTGAATTTAAATATTTAAAATTATATATTAATTTTTAAACAAAATTTTTAAAAAATTTTATCGTTGGGTTTACCATCGATTAAATCCGGCTATAGTTTATCGTTGGGTTTACCATCGGTTAAATCCGGCTATAGTTATTGATATAATTATTGAATAATAATATATTGCTATCGAATTTATCGAAAAAAATCTGACAGTAAAAACTACCAGTAAAAATATTCTGACGGTAATTAGCGACGGACAAAAAATTCGCTGATAAATAAATAATTACCGGCGAGGTTTATACCGATAATTTTTTTGGTAAATCCACCGATAAATCTGACGGTACTCAGCGTTTTTCTTGTAGTGATTAAATCCCATAGATTGAACACCTTTAGTTCTCTCCTCGATCATGATTTTTTCTTCTCAAGAGACTTTCTAAGTCTTTGATAAATAGAAAGTAATTTACGAAATTAGATTTGTCTTAGAAGTTATTATTAATGGAAATGCTGAATTAGTTAGTAAAAATAGTTAGTTAGTTAATATTCTAGTTAAGCTTTCTATTTTTTAGCCCATAGTATATTTTTTCTGTTTTAACAATTTTCTTGTCTATAGTTTGCACTACTAGACTCATGCATATATTAGAGATCAGTGTGTGATTGTATGCTAACACTGATTTCACTTCAATCAATAGTAATTCACATTTTGTATTTATCATTTTAGTGTTCTTCTACTATTTCCTTTTGTTTGTTCATTGTCAAGAAACTGAATTTCTTCTAATCTCTTCATGGTATCAAGAGCCTTATTCTTGTACATGATCCATGGCTTCAAATTCTATAAATTCAGATTCCTCTATATATTCTTCCTCATCTTCATCTTCTAATTCTAGATTCAATCCTCGATCTTTCAATCATCCTATAGATGACAAGCTTAATGAAAACAATCATAAAATCTGGCAACAACAGGCTTTGGCTACAATCTTTTAGCAAGATCTTGAAGATCATTTACATCTTGATAGAATTCCTTCTCAATATGCTTTTTAAGAAGATGGTGCTACTGGTGTTCTTTTAACATATTACAAGAGATGAAAACAAAGATTACAAAATTATTTCTTGGCTTCTTACTTCCATGGATGAAACCTGCCATAACAAATTGGTTGGTTGTGTTTTTGCTTATGATATCTGAAATAGAATTGAGGATTATTTCTCATGATCTATTAGATATAAAGTGAACCAATTGAAATCTCAGCTGAAGATTATAAAGAAGCAAGGTCTCACTGCTACTGAATATGTTTCAAAGATTAAGAGAATTGTTGATTCTTTAGCATCTTTAGATTTTTCTCTAACTAGTGATGAACATATTATACTCTCTTGGAAGGTCTTAATGAAGATTATCAAAATTTTATTACTATTATTTCTACCAAACCAGAATTGTATTCTCTTCAAGAAGTTGAGACTTCAATTCTGTCTCATGATAATATGATTGAGAAATGTTGCAAACCTGATTCCATTCTTGCTCAAACACATCTTTCTCCTTTTTCACTTCCATCGTCATCATTTGCTGGTAAAGGTTTTGGTTGTAAAAAAGGACGTGGTGGAAGATTCACATATGTTGGTCGTTCAATTTTTGCATACAATAGGCCACAATGCCAAGTTTGTGGACATTTTGGCCACATAGCTTGGAATTATTTTCAAATATTCAATCAAAAACAACCTCCACCATCTTAGGTTTTAAAATATACACAATCAAATACATCATTTTCATTTACTTCCTCTCCTTCATCCCCAACAACTCCACCACCATCATTTCATAATCCATCTGCCTATATGGCAATTCCATCTTTAGTTTTTAATCCAGCATGATTTCCATACACTGGAGCCTCATATCATATATCACCCCTCACCAATCTAATTTGCTCTCTTGCTTAGAGTATTCAAGTCTTGAACAGATTCATGTAGGTTATGAGGCAGGCATGCATATTAAACACATTGGCAATTCTTATTTGCATGCTCTCGATTTGAAAAGGTAGCTTAAATTTTAATCTTTAATTCATGCTCCTGATATCACAAAAAATCTTGTGAGTGTATCTAAATTTGCCAAAGATAATGCAGTTTTTTTCAAATTTCATGATGATTTTTGTTTTGTGAAGTGCAGGCACACCATGAAGATTCTTCTATAAGGTTTTAACAATGGAGGCCTCTATTAATTTTACAATATTGCTGTTCAAGACTCAAATCACTATCACAACCTACTTTATTTTCTACTTCTTGTTCAAATTTAAAAATTATGGCATAAAGACTTGGCCATGCTACACCTAAAACTATTAAATATGTTCTTCAATAGTGTCATTTTTCATATTCTTCCGATAAAAGTGATGATTTTACACCTGTGTTGTGTGATAATTGTGCCTATGCCAAGATGCACAAGTTACCTTTTCCAGATTCTTATACACAATATGATTCTCTTTTGCACCTCACATATTTTGATGTTTGGAAACATAGTCCTATGATTTCACACTTAGGTTATACATATTATGTTATATTCATTGATGCATTCTTAAAATATACATGTCTTAATCTATTAGTTAATAAATCTCAAGTTTATAATGCCTTTGTTCAATATAAAGCCTACATCGAAAAATTAACTGGTCACTCTATTAAGTGTTTACCATTTGATAATGGTAAGGACTATCTGTCGTTAAATGCTTTTTCTTCCCTCTTACAGCAACATGGAATTTAACATAGGTTCTCATACCCTTACATTCATGAGCAGAATGGAAGGGTAGAGAGAAAACATCATCATCTCACTGAGATGACTTTGACTATGCTTTTCACTGCTCATATGCCTTTGACATATTAGGATGAAACAGTCTTGACTGTTGCCTATCTCATTAACAGATTACCAACCTCTATATTAAACAGTAAGTCACCGTATGAAGTTCTTTTTTGTCATGAACCTGACTACAATCGCTTGAAAGTCTTTGGTGGTTCATGCTATCCTAATTTAAGAATTTATTAAAAAAATCAATTATAAATCTTATCAATGTGTGTTTTTAGATTACACTCAAAATTATAAAGGATATTAGTTAATAATAACAGTTAGTTAGTTAGCATTCTAGTTAAACTTTTTATTTTAGCTCAGATTCTATTTTTTCTATTTTAATAGATTTCCTTTCTATAGGTTGCACTACTGATTTCACTTCAATCAATAGTAATTCACATTTTACATATCATTTTAGTCTTTTTCTGCTATTTCTTTTGTTTCTTCACTGTCAAGAAACTAAGTTTCTTCTAATCTCTTTAGTTATTCCTGGCTGCTATTGTTTAGAGTGTTGTTTCTTATGAGGGCAAGAATTGTATATATATCGTTTAACTTGAGATCTAGTCTAGGTGATATTTCCGTGGACCAAGAGTTATAGATATGTGCGGCGTTTTGGATTGATTATATTGAATGTAAGGTTTGATTTATATTTTGAGAAAAGTTCAAGGCCAGCATAATTTATTGTTTAATTTGTTTTTAACTAGTACTTTTACTTATCCACTAAATTTTTTTAGTCTAATAATTTAATAATATATTTTTATTTTACATTTTTGAACATTGTTAGATAATTGTTAGTTTCATGAGTATTTAGTAAGGGTGATAAATGAGTCTAAATTCGTCGGATCGACCCATGTAATCCGCAAAAAAAAATCGGTTGCGATAAAAAATTGAGACCGTCACACGTCAAAAATCCACCTAACCCACGTCGCTTAAATCATGGGCTTTGGGGACGGGGCGGGCTTTCCCCCAGACTCAGGATTTTTTTAAAGATGTTCTAATTTAGTGTTTTGGATTATATTTTCCGTTTGATTGATTATGTTCTAAACTTGTAGATGTTTAATTATATATTTTGGATAATATTTATTTTACTTTGGATAATA
>NC_029785.2:19212501-19240077 GCF_000816755.2 Arachis ipaensis
AGTCCGCTGCTAGGCAGGACGGGATAAAGTTTTAGGATCGCCTCATTAGGCGGGACGGGACGGGCACGCCTACCCTTTTTGGCGGGCCGGGGAGGGGTGGGCTTCCCCGCTTGTCACCCCTAGTATTTAGAAGGATCATTAAGAATCAAAAGAAAAGGTTACTATATTATATATATAACGACTATCTTACGTGTACATTAAAATTAACTACCAAAGTCAGCCACTAGTATAAAATACATATCGGAATACAAATACATATTGAAAATAAATTAAACCACTCATATATTTATACATAAATACATTAGTGGTTGATTTTGGTGTACAAATAGCGTTTTTTATTATATAAATATAGATAAGTATAAGTAATGCCTTTAATTTGTTATTAGCGATATCATCATGATCTAAGTATAGTATTTTTTGGTGAGGGTATTACATTTTCTTACCAATTATAGCTACACTATATGGTCAATTCTAGTTGCTTCTTTTCTTTATGTAATAACTTCACCCAGTACATGTCGTGGTCCTAAGTTTGATTTCTTGAGATACTTAATTTATTAGTGAAATAATTGAATTGCACTACTACTATACATAATCCATCCATATATATAACTAATCAATTATTATTCAATAAGCTATGCCAAACCACGCGCAATGGAGTACTGTCCCTACGTAAATATGCAACAAAAAAATGCATGATGTTACGGATGCTTATAGTTGGTGCCAAATCCATTTTGGTGGAAATCAAAGAGAATAGATCTCAGAAAACGAAAGCTAATAAATAGTTAGCGAGGAAGAGCATGCAATGTCTAATCAATCTTCATTTAATTTGTAGCTTATCTCTTTTAGAGAAAAGATGAGGAAGGTGGGGGACCAAATTGAAGTAACCTTCCATTTGAAGTCATATTCCAGACACTATTTTCTTTCCCTTATATCCATAAATGTATAAGAGACTCAACTGAGTCCACACACATGTGGTCCTGTTGTTGCTTAACGTGAGACGAAAGGAATAAATAAGGTTTCCAAATTAGCTTTTATAAGCCGAGACAGCTATATATATATATTTACTATCGACCTAACAAAATTTAATTGTGCACCAATTTCTTTTAATGCCTCAACTTTAGCTTTGCCTAGTTGCCCATATATTTATATACAACTATGCTAGATATATACTAAAATTAGTCATTAATATAAAATACATGTTAAAATTAAATATAAAATCTACATTAAAAATAAATTAAATTACATATGTATTTGTACATAAATATATAACTGATTTTGGTGATAAATTTTAACGTACAAATAATATTTTTGATTTCAAGATAATAGATTGTGTGTATCTTGTCCTTTCTCTTCATTTTAGTTTTGGAAAAAAATTAAATAATAAGATCGTTTATTAAAAATATTTCTAGAATAAAAGAAAGCCTCCCTTTCACAATGTGATGAAATCGAATTTAATTCGTGCATGCTTGGTCGGCTTTTGTCTCTTTTATGTGAATTTGTAATATACGGCGAGCAGCATTTTGGTGGCCAGTAACTATCACATGCTACGATAGCTCGCATTCTATTTCTTTTTAAAGCATAATATTCACCTATCCGATGGTAATAATTAACCACACCACACCTCGTGATTTCTCACATTCTAATATATATAAGAGTGACGATTTTTTTCTTATATTTTTAGAGAAAGATTACTTAAATATCTAAAAGTCATACGTATTAATATGACACTTAATATTATTTAAGGGAAAAAAAATGAAAATTAAAGGCACTTTAAAATAGATTCGGTCTTGGTGTTGGTAACATTTTCTGACATATAACTCGTCGAGGATGTGGTCCGATGTCTGAAGTTTTTTGCACAGAGCACATAATCGGCATGAAATGGTGACTTTAAGCTATAATTCGGCTGGAGAGTTTTTCGTCGAAAAATCTTGAATTGTTGTGGTCACAAACAAATCAAGAATAGGGGATGCCGTGATGGTGCACTGTGTACATGCAAAAGGCACTTTAATACTCACATCAGTAAGTATTTAAAAAATAGGGTAAAATAGTAAATTGGTACCTAGGTTTGAGCATAATTCTGTTTTGGTCCTTAAAATTTAAAGTGTTCTATTTGAATCCAAAAAAGTTTTATTTAGCATCAATTTAGTCCCACAGTGAGGTCAAAATTAAATAATTAACAAAATGTCCTACATAACAACAGTACAAGAACAAAATCGATAATCTAGAGAACAAGTACAAGCTCCAGAGGCATAAAATCAACCATTGATACATCAATACATTTACTTATTATTTTTTTTATAATATAAATAAAATATTTTCTATAAAACTAAAGAAAATGATAAATAAATGTATTGATGCATCAATGGTTGATTTTGTGCCTCTGGAGCTTGTACTTGTTCTCCAGATTATCGATTTTGTTCTTGAACTGTTGTTATGTAGAACATTTTGTTAATTATTTAATTTTGACTTCACTGTGGGACTAAATTGATGCTAAATGAAACTTTTTTGGATTCAAATAGAATATTTTAAACTTTAAGGACCAAAACAGAATTACGTCCAAACCTAGCTAGGGGACCAATTTAGTACTTTACCCTAAAAAATAATAATTCTATGAGAATATAGAATATTAGAAATAAAAGTATAGAAACATAAAGTATCAGATAATGTAATTTGTAGAATTTTGTTTTTGTTGAGTTTGGCCGGTGTATATCTTGTCCGCTGGTGAATACTTGTAAGCTCTCCATCAAGATGAGGTATACGTCGGTAATGAGAGAACAAGGGGTAGATACCTGCAAAAGACACTTCGACGCTCAAGTCAGTAAGTGTTTAAGAGGTATAAAAATAATTCTATGAACATAGAATGTAAGACATGAAATAGAAATTATTATGTGTTGTGTGTAATAATTCTATGAATATAGAATGTAAAACATGATATAGAACTTATAGAACTTATCATGTTGCCCCTGAGATTAGATATAGAAGGTTCCTTTTATAGGAATAGAATTGATGAATGATATTCATGTTATGACCGTTTGGTCATTAAGATTGAATGATGGTCATTAAGTCGGTAATAAAGGTGTTGGTTACAAGCAAAGAATAAATGATAATTAACGTCGAGTTATAACTCATAATGCACAATAAAGACCGAGTTATAAGGTGACGGATCACAGCCCCCAAGCTTTGTCTGCCGATCATATGATCCAGGCTAAGCTTAGAAAATAAAATGATTTATAACTCGGTTAAAAGATAAGTGAATAATGATATGGTGAGCCCCCAAGCTTAGTCGGGTTATTATGTCGGCACTTATTCAAAAAATAATTGAGTGATAAGAGTCATTCAATCAAGATGATTGTGTGGGGGATACTTTTCCACTTAAGAACAATTTTAGCAGTTGATTGTATGTGAACTGAAAAGTTCAGAGATAGATATCCATTGACGGAATCGATTGTATGATCTGAGGATATAATGGTTAATTGTTTTGGAAATTTTTCCGACCCACAACAACTTATTGATAAATTTCTCACTTAAAGCAATTAGTTATTGAATATTTACAATTTATAGTGAAGGTCTGACATGAATAAGATACATTGAGAAAATGAATAGGTATAAAGTCGCAACGTATATTGAATAATATATATTGTAAAAGTAAAATAGTTCAAAGTAAAGAAAAACTATACCTTGAAGTTGATAATTGTCGAGAAGAAGACGACATATATGAATGTCATACATGCCAAATGTAATTTTGTTTTGTAGGACATGCTTTAATTTGATAATAAAGCAATAAAATAACAGTTATTGAATTATACATTTAGTATAATGTTTCTAGCAGTTACAATATGGCGAAGGATATTCCTCGTGCAATAATAGTAAATTTTGAATGTTTGCATGTGTTTTTGCTTAACTTTTTGTATTAAACAAATAGTAACATAAAAGTTAATAGCATAAAGTGAATAGTGTAACAGTTATATACAACTAATTTTTGATGGAATCCAATTTTAAGATTTGAACTCATCATTACCATCATTTAATTGTATAAATGAAATTATTAAGCAATAAGAATATAATACATAATGAAATAAAAACGCAATTGACATGGTTGTTATATGTCATTATTGTATAGAACATATATTGAGGTTTGAATATAACTAATAAATCAATAAATATTAGTTACACAAAATATAAATGCAAAAGTATGTTGAATAAAATATATAATTTTACTTATGTAAATAGAGAACTTTGAAAAAGTAAGCAAAATTAATAAGTGAGTTTGTGCTCGAATTGATTGAAAGCCGAGTTTGTTTTTGGATTTGTTCATTGATCGATTATGAGATGTGAAATATTATGATACGTAAAAATGAAGCAATTTGAATGTATAAAGTACATACTTTATAAAAAGTTAGATAGATTAAAATTTTATAAGAGGTATTAAATAAAATCTTAAACAAGATTGTTGAGATTGGTTCAAAAATTTGAATGTAAATCAAGTTTTATAAACCTAAGGGGAGTAGGAATTATTTTACTCGTCCCCACAGACGGCGCCAATTGTTCTTGTTGAGTTTGGCCGGTGTATATCTCGTCCGCCGGTGAATACTTGTAAGCTCTCCCTCAAGATGAGGTATACGTCGGCAATGAGAGAACAAGGGGGTGGATACCTGCAAAAGACACTCCGACGCTCAAGTCAGTAAGTGTTTAAGAGGTATAAAAATAATTCTATGAATATAGAATGTAAGACATGAAATAGAAGTTATTATGTGTTGTGTGTAATAATTCTATGAATATAGAATGTAAAACATGATATAGAACTTATAGAACTTATCATGTTGCCCTCTGAGATTAGATATAGAAGGTTTCTTTTATAGGAATAGAATTGATGAATGATATTCATGTTATGACCGTTTGGTCATTAAGATTGAAATGATGGTCATTAAGTCGGTAATGAAGGTGTCGGTTACAAGCAAAGAATAAATGATAATTAACGCCGAGTTATAACTCATAATGTACAATAAAGACTGAGTTATAAAGTGACGGATCAAATTTAATAGACTTCTCTGTTGAGATATACAAGGTTCATTTTATACGAAAAAGATTGATGATAAATAGTATTGATGTTATAACCGTTTAGTTGTTAATTTCGTTGGTTAAGTTTGAAACTCATAATGAACAATTAAACTGAGTTATAATTTATATAGAGTAACGGGATCATATTCAATTCTTAAAAATACATTTTTTAATTGTATAATAATGTATAGGTTTCTTATTCATTCTTGAATGTGCATTATTATACATGTTTTTATTTTATTAGACACTCGTAGGTGAGAAGGGATATATGGCAATTGTTAAGTTTGATCTTGCAAAAGCATTAGACTCCCTTGAGATTTTATAGTTAGATGAACTCCTGAAAGATTTGAGGCTAAACAAATGAGCGCTTTGTTTCTCTTATTGGGCATTATTGCATCTCATCATTCTCTATTGATATTTTATGAGATGGTGAAGGCACAACGGAAAGGTGTTTTTAAAAGTAATGTCTAACTTGGTCCCTTAAATTTAAATTATATATCAATTAAAATTTTTTATTGTTGTAAATGATCAATTACGTCTCATAAATTGAAAAACGTAAATTTACGCTTGTCTCTGAGTGAATTTTCATCTTAACAAAGCTGATGTATATTAAGTATAAACTTGTCATTCCAGCTATACACTAATGTGCTGAAATTGGTTCTCAAATTTATTTTCTAAAACCCAAATTAGTCCATTTTAAACTAAAAAATTCTAACCCTCCTTCGCCCCTAATTTTTATCATTGATGAGCAGATATTTTATACGCTTTTTTGTATCATTTTCATATAATTTTTAGTATGCTTTGCTTAGTTTTTATTAATTTTTTAAAGATTTTAGTGTTAAAATCACATTTTTGGATTCTACTATGAGTTTTTCTGTTTTTGGAAAATTTCAGGTATTTTCTGGCTGAAATTGAGGAGTTGGAGCAAAAGTTTGATTCAGAGACAGAGAAAGCACCGCAGATGCTGTCCGAATCTGACCTCCTTGCACTCGGAAGAGATAGGTTTTAGTGCAAAATTCATATTTTTGGATTATACTTTGAGTTTGTGTGTTTTTATGCAATTTCAGGTATTTTCTGGCTGAAATTAAGAAGCTAGAGCAAAAGTCTGATTCAGAGACAGAGAAAGCACTACAGATGTTGTCCGAATCAAACCTCCTTGCACTCGTAAAAGCTTTTATGGAGCAATAGAAGTCCAAATGGAGCGTTCTCAATGGCTATGGAAAGCTGACTTTCAGAGCTTTCCAGAAATATATAATAGTCTATACCTTTTTTCGGATTAGAAGGCCCAAAACTGGCGTCCAACGCCAGCTACCTGCCCACTTCCAAGCGTCCAGCGCCCAAAGAGCAGAGTCCAGCGTTCAACGCCCTAGAAGCCTCATAGCACATGGATCTCATCAAAACTCAGCCCAAACACTCACCAAGTAGACCCCAGAAGTGAATTTTAGCACTAGATTGACTGTTTTACCCTTACTAGTCATCTGTTTAGAATTTAAAGTGTATTTTACATCTCTCTACAAGAGAGGCACATCATTCAGCATTTTTTCATTTATGACATTGTATTTTCTTTCAGTATGAGTTTCTAAAACTCTTAGGTTGAGGGGAGGAGCCCTGCTGAGTCCTATGAATTAATAAAAGTATTACTATTTCTTCTTCGATCCGTGTTTGATTTATTTCTAAGATGTATACTCACTCTTCAACGTGGTGGATAGGATGACCAGTCACAATCAGCTCTGTTCATCACATTAAGACGAACGTGCCTGACAAATACCCATGTCTACTTGGGTTCGTGTGAATACGTGACTGGAAAGCACGAACCAACAACAATGTTTATACATCTCTCAGACGATTAATCCACGACTTCGTTGGGGACTTCTCGAGACACCAGTTTAGCCGATTTCTGGGGAGATTAGGGTCTCCGTGGTATAGGCTAGAATCCAAAGAAGCAGCATCCTCTGATCCAGAAGATTCAACCTTGTCTGTGGCATTTTGAGTAGGATCGCCAGGAGAATGAACTGCTAGAGCTTCACCCTTCGTCAGATTGGATGACCACGGCCAATGGCGTTCAATCTGTAGTGGAGGAGATCAATGACCATGGCCCATGGCGTTGATCACATATAGTCTGCCATAGAAGAAATCATTCACAAACAGAGAAGACAGTGATACCAGAGTTAATTCAAAAAGATAAAGCAACTCTAATCCTTTATCTTATTCCTATTACTGATTTTAATCCTAACACAAATCCATATCCAACAACCTTCTGATTTCGCCTGACTAAGACCTGCAAGATAACTATAACTTGCTTCAAGCCAACAATCCTCGTGGGATCGACCCTGACTCGCTCAGGTATTACTTGGACCACCCAGTGCACTTGCTGGTACAGCTGTAAGAAAGTGTGGGGATTCGTGCACCAATCATCTATTATTCTCTTCTGTTTTTTGTCTTTTCTTCTTCGGTTCATCTTTGATTTATGTGTTGCATGTGAAACCTCCTTGATCTTCTTCATCTTCTTAGAGTCCTTTTCCTTCTCTTTATCAACTTCCTCTCAACATTATCTTCCTCTTCCTTCTTTGGTTTATTGTCTTCATTGTCACTGATATCTTTTTCAATGGTCTTCTCAATCCTAAGATAAATGGAACATCGAATTAATTCTAAGTGCTTTGATGAATAGATTTTTGACGGTCTAGAATTTCACAAATGAAACCTCGTTGCAAGTATAGTTTCTAAACCAACAAAGAATCCTTTCATACAAAAATTTGGTTGTCACAAGTAACAAACCTCTATAAAAATAATAACCGAAGTATTCAAACCTCGGGTCGTCTCTCAAGGAATTGTAGAGAAGTGTACTTATAATTGGTTATGAGATTGTATCTTTTTGGGATTTTGAATAAGGAACAAGAAAAGTAAATTGCAAGAATTGAACTAATAACTAATAAAGCTCTTGGCAAGGTATGAGAATTATAAGTCCTATCCTAGCTATCCTTATCAATTGTGACATCAATTGTCCATTGCTCCTACTTAGTTAACCTCTAACTATGAAGGAAAGTCAAGTGGATGAATCAATTTGATTCCTCAAGTCCTAGTCAACTCCTAAGGAAAGACTAGCTTTAGAGGGATCCAAATCAACTAGCAACTTTCAATTATCAATCAACAAAGGAGTTTGATAACTCAAGAGTCTCCAATTACTCAACCATAGCCAAGAGGAGAAAAGTCTACTCTAGAACCCAACCAAGCATTTTATCAAACACTTGTGTTCCGAGGGTTACCTGAAACTGTAGGTCGATCTCAGATGAGATCTTCAGTACTGGTCGGAGATGACATGTCCGGCTGGCTGGTGGCAGCCGGAGCTGTTGTGTCTGACTTGTTGGACGAGCTACACTTTTGATCCTTGGTCACCGGAGGGTGGGGGTACCTGCAAGAGACTCCGATGCTTAAGTTAGCATGGGTATTAAACATGTTTTATGTAGAATCAGAGTATGAGTTATACCTGGGTGCTCCAGTGTATTTATAGTAGATGGGGCTGACCTTTCTGATAAGATAAGTTAGTTATCTTATCTTATCTTTATCTTATTTTGGGTGAAGTCAGCTTATCTTCAAGGGAACCGCCTTTATCTCTATAGGCTTGGATGGCCTTTGGATTTGGGTCGTGTTCCTCTATTTGGGCCCTCTATTGGGCTCTCCTGTCGGTTTGGCCGATCTCTTTGAGAAGAGGTCGGTCGCCATGTCGCTAAACATCCCGGCCGGGTTGGAAAGCTTGACCCAGGGTATGAACAGTGCCCCTGCTTGAGCTCGGTCTTCTTTTTTGAGGTCGAGTCCTTGACTTCGGTCCTTCTATAGTGGAGCCGAACTCAAGCATTTCGTCGATTTTTCCCTTTTTGTAGAATCTTTTGAATGTAGAACGTTTTTCTTTAAAAGCGCACGCTTTCACATCAGTGCTTTGGAAACGTGTGAGGGTTTAATACTTTCATTAATTAGCATTAATTGCCCCGTTTTTCCTTTGAAGCTTTTGATTTTTGAAAACCCAGAAACGGTTTCTCTTCTTCGCTCCTTTGTAACTTCTTCACATTTTCTTCCTTTGTTCTCTCGCTCTCTGTTTATTGCCCTCATTTCTGCTTTTTCTCGCGTTGCGGCGTCGCCCGGCGAATTTTCTGGGCAGCTTCCATTTTTACGCCTCCTTCTTTCCTCCAAAGCTTCTTCCTTCTCCAGGTGAGTTCCATTCGTATTTTCTTTCTCTTTCGTTGCTTTGGCTTTGTGATCAAGTTTTGATTTTTCTTTAGAGAAAGTTTGGATCTTTCTGTTTTTGTCGCACCTAATTGTTGTGTGTTCTGGGGGTTTCTTCGTCTTCTGTAAGATCCTTTTTGCTTTTCTTGTTGCTTAAACCTTTTCCAGGGCTTTTGCATGTTTTCGCCATTTCTGCTTGCATCTTTGATGGTGGTTTTTGCTTGATTCTGAAAAAGGTTGGGCCTTTGATGATTTTTGCTTGGCATTTTTTATGTTTGACCATGCTTTTTGCTGATAGACTGTAGAAAGGTAGTGATTTTTGTGTTTTTACTTCCTTTGTTTCCTTTGAAACCTTTTTCTTGTTTGATGAGTGCCGGGACGTAATCTGTAGGAATTTCCTTTTAACCTTGGTTTGTTACTGCCTCCAGAGGATTCCCTAGGACTTTGGTTTGAGTCTTGGGGTTTTCCTTTTCTGTTTGTTCGTCTGTATCATATTAATCGAGTTGTTTTTACCCCTCGTCCGAGATGTTTTTTCTTTTAGTAATCCTATCTTCTTTTCTTATTGTAGGACTAGTTGGACTCATGTCTTCTCGCCATAACGTTGTAGAGATGTCTTACCAAGTTCCCGAAGGCATGGCCGATTGGGTGGACTCAATGGTTCTTATATGTGTCTCTTTGGCTGATTCTGAGTTTTGTGCGCAGCTTAGGCAGTTTCATAGGGTCTATAGTAATGCCGGCGATGAGAAGAATTATGAACTTGTCCCTCCCTCTTCTGAAGAGAGAGTTTGTTTCTCTACTCGGGTTGTTAGAGATCGCCCTTTTTTTCTATGCTTATGACTTCTTTTTTGGTCAGCTAGGTATCACCCTTCCCTTTACTGAATTTGAGACCAACCTGTTATGGTCTTGTAATGTTGCTCCCTCTCAACTTCACCCTAATTCCTGGGGCTTCATAAAAAAATTTTCAATTGTTGTGCAATGGTTTTGGTGTTCCCGCCTCGCAATCTCTCTTCTTCTATTTATTTGTTTTGATGAAGCCTGGAGTAGTAAAAAAGAAGGCGGCTTGGGTCTCCTTTCGATCTTCCCAGGGGAAGAAGGTCTTTTCCATGTTTGACGAATCGTTCCGTGATTTTAAAAATTACTTTTTCAAGGTCCGAGCTGTTGAAGGAGCTCGGCCCTTTTTTCTGGATGAGAATGATGAGCCCGCCTTTCCCTTGGAATGGCAAAAAGATGTGCGAGTGTCCCGATACACGTAGGAGATGTTGGATGAAACTGAGCGAGCTTTTGTGACCGTCTTGGAAGAACACTGGGGTCAACCTCCCCATCTCGATACAAAGAAATTTTTAACCAATCCCTCTCTTCTTCAAACCGAGCTGGGTATTTTGCGTTCCTGATTTTCCCTTTATTATCTGTTTATTTTGCTTGTAAATGCCTTTCCGACTTGCAGCTTCATTTCTTACTGTTGTGTTTTGCAGAGGCAATGAAGAATAATGAATCCATGAAGGCTTTTAAAAGAGCACAGAAGGCGACTGCTGCTAAAAGCATCTCGGCCAAGGCGGCCGGGGAGGGATCTTCCCAAGTGCGCGTGAAGCCGTCCATGCCGAGTTCTCCGAGGAAGATGATCCCCACTCCCCGAGTTCGTCTGGCTGACCCTCCCTTGACTTCTGTCGCTCCTTCTGGCGTTCCTCCCAATAAGAAATAGAAAACAGCTGAGCCTTTTAACCTTGATACTCCCGACTTTAATGCAATTGAATTCGTGGATCAGCAAATTGGTCCCTATGGTGCCCTTCCCATGGACGATGTGTCCATTCTTCGCCATCTGGAATTTATGACCCAAAACAGCATTAAGATGGCGTATATGGGAGCTGCTCTGTATCGAACTGCCCAGAATCTTCCTCTCCATGCCACCAAAGAATTTATGGAGGAGGCAAAGCAAGAGTTCGACCGGATGAAGGGCCTTAAGGAGGAGCTTGAGGTAAAGGTTGCCAAGTTGGAGAAGGATTTGGAGACTGAGAAGGCGAGTTCCCTTTCTCTAGCGGCTTCTGTGAGGCTGGCCGAGGATACGGCTATGAGACATAAGGACAGTTATGTGACGTCTTATCGGGAGGTGGTGCGCCTGAGGGAGGAGCTGGAGAGTGCCCGGGTAGATTACTCTGAGCTTCAGGGTCATCTCGTTGGCAGTGTGACTGCTGCTTACGAGAACCTGAAAGAACAAGTTCGGGTTATTGCTCCCGAGGCCGACATTACCCTCTTCAGCCTAGATAACGTTGTCAGGGATGGCAAGATTGTCCCTGATGACGAGGATGATGATGATGTTGAACCTCCCCCTGTGTCCTCTGCCAAAGTGTCGACATCTTCCGCTCCTTCGGCTGTGTCTGATCCGGATTGCCAGATTCTGAATCGGGAGGATGGAACTGTGGATGCTGTGCCTATTCAGACTCGCCCTCCTTCTCCTTGTCCTGATGCTGCCAAGAAGGCTCCCGATGTTTGCTGATTTCTCTCTGCATATTTGTGCAGCTGGCCCGGCTTGTGGGCTCTTAAACTTTTATTGTTTTGTTAATTGCCGACACTTTCTAGTTGCTTGTCTAGCAAGAACAAAGTAGCTTGCTAGCTTTTTTTAGGTAAATTTTGGTGGCCTCTGAAGCTTTATAACTTTGTAGATTATATCATGCTTTTTTGCGCTTGACTTGGTATCTCTTCTAGTTTCTGAGAGTGTTGGAACCTTGCGGCTCGGCCTCTTTGGATTGCTTTGTACTTTATAGTTTGTAGCTTGGATCCTTTGAGGTTGTGGCTGTGTGGGTCCGACTTGTTTTTCGGTTTTCTCGCTCTTGCTTGTATTTTCAGCGTTTCATAACTGATTTCTTTATGTTGTCTTCTACCAAGTTATCTTTGTAATCCTCTTTCTTGGACTTTTGTCAGGTCTCTTTCAGGGATTACTCTTGTTTTGTAGGAGGCCGACTTCTTTACGTCGTCCTCTTCTAAGTTATTTTTGTAATCCTCTTTCTTGGACCTTTGTCAGGTCTCTTTCAGGGATTACTTTTATAACTTGTTTTGTAGGACGCTGACTTCTTTACGTCGTCCTCTTCTAAGTTATTTTTGTAATCCTCTTTCTTGGACCTTTGTCAGGTCTCTTTCAGAGATTACTTTTATAACTTGTTTTGTAGGAGGCCGACTTCTTTACGTCGTCCTCTTCTAAGTTATTTTTGTAATCCTCTTTCTTGGACCTTTATCAGGTCTCTTTCAGGGATTACTTTTATAACTTGTTTTGTAGGAGGCCGACTTCTTTACGTCATCCTCTTCTAAGTTATTTTTGTAATCCTCTTTCTTGGACCTTTGTCAGGTCTCTTTCAGGGATTACTTTTATAACTTTTTCATTTTTGGGCCGACTTTGTTATGTCGGGCCCTTCTAAGTTAAAGTAATCCTCTTTAATAGGGTTGGCCAGACCTCTTTCCAGGGTTTACTTATAACTTGGGTTGACTTGGTCCGACTTCTCAACGTCGGCCAGTCTTTAAGTTATTATTTAGCAATCCATAAGACCTCGTCAGGTTCTTTTTCGGATCACTTTCGATAACTTCTTACATTATTCTGTGTTCATCTTTGCCGATTTGTAGAAGGTGGTTCCTATCTTTAGATCGTCTTTTAGGTGAATCGCGTTTTCACCTTTATCAGACGATTGTCTTTATCGTGATTGTGCAGTGAAATTGTTTTTTACTTTATGCCGATCTGTTGCTTTATAATCGGACAATGAATACTTCAGATTAATGCGTCTTGGACATTTGTAGAATATTTAAAAATATATTTTATTCAAAAGAAAGTGCAAATATATACATGCGGGAATTTTTCATCCCTATAAGTCGGATAGTGTCTGAGTCTCACTTGGTGCCTCATTAAAAAACCTTTTCAGGAAAAAGAGTGCATCCAATAATGAGATCTTTTACTTTTTCTAACTGTAGTACCTTCTTAGGTTGCAGGCGTGCCATGATCTGGGAAGCTCTCATCCGTCGAGTTCGGAGAGTCTGTAGTAGCCCTTCCCGAGTACTTCTACAACTCGGTAGGGTCCTTTTCAGTTTGCTGCCAACTTTCCTTCTCCTGGTCGAGTCGTTCCAATATCATTTCGGATTAAGATGAGATCATTCTCTGTGAAACTTCTCGGCACTACCTTTTGATTATATCTGGAAGCCATCCGACGTTTTAGTGCTTCTTCCCTGATCCGAGCTTTTTCTTGGATTTCAAGTAGTAGGTCGAGTTCTTCCCTCTGAAGTTGAGAGTTGGCTTCTTCATTGTAGTGGACTACTCTGGATGACCCTTTCTCGATCTCTACTGGGATCATTGCCTCCACTCCATATGCTAGTCGAAAGGGTGATTCATTTGTGGTGGAGTGTGGCGTTGTTCGATATGCCCATAGGACTTGTGGAAGTTCTTCGGCCCAAGCTCCCTTTGCATCTTGTAGTCTCCATTTCAACCCAGCCAATATGACTTTGTTGGCGGCTTCAGCCTATCCATTGGCTTGAGGGTGTTCGACGGAGGTAAACTGGTGCTTTATATTCAAGTCGGCTACTAGTCTCCTGAAGCCTGCGTCTGTGAATTGAGTGCCATTGTCTGTGGTGATGGAGTATGGAACCCCGAACCTCGTGACAATATTCTTGTATAGGAACTTCCAGCTTCTTTGAGCGGTGGCGTTGGCTAGGGGCTCTGCCTCAATCCATTTTGTAAAATAGTCTACTCTGACTATGAGGAATTTTACTTGTCCTGATCCCTGGGGAAAGGGTCCGAAAAGATCAAGTCCCCATTTTGCAACTGGCCAGGGCAAGGTTACACTGATGAGCTCTTCTGGCGGGGCGATGTGGAAGTTGGCATATTTCTGACATGGTGGACATGTCTTTACAAATTCTATAGCCTCTTTCTGTAAGGTTGGCCAGTAGAATCCCGCCCTTAGTACCTTTTTGGTGAGAGCTTGTGCCCCGAGATGATTGCCACAAATACCACTGTGAACTTCTTCTAAAACTTCCCTTGTGTTGGAGGTCGGCACACATTTTAGTAGTGGTATTGAGATCCCTCTTTTATATAGGGTGTTGTTTATGATGGTGTAGTACTGAGCCTCTCGTTTTAACCTCTTCGCCTCTTTTTCGTCCGTGGGGAGTGTTTCTGATTTGAGGTAGTTAATTATGGGAGTCATCCATCCTTGATCCCGATCTGTTATGGCTAGGATTTTTTCTTCTTCCGAAATTGACGGGTTCTGTAGCATTTCCTGGATGAGGCTTCTATTGCTTCCCCCTGCTTTGGTGCTGGCTAGTTTCGAGAGTGCGTCAGCTCGGGCATTTTGTTCGTGGGTATGTAGCAGATCTTATATTCCTCGAGGAGTCTGAGCTGTTCTTTGGTTTTATCCAAATACTTTTTCATGGTGGGATCTTTGGCTTGGTAGCTCCCCGTTATCTGTGAGGTGACTACTTGTGAATCACTGTAAATGTTGAGTTTTTGAGATCCAACCTCTTTAGCTAGCTTCAAACCAGCTAATAGCGTTTCATATTCCGCCTGGTTGTTTGAAGCCGGGAACCCGAACTTGAGGGAGAGCTCAACTTGGGTTCCTTGGTTGCTTTCTATTATCACACCTGCGCCGCTTCCAGTCTTATTTGAAGAACCGTCCACATAGAGATTCCATTCTGTGGGAATTTCCAGGGCATCTGTGAATTCTGCGATGAAGTCGGCCAGGTATTGTGATTTGATGGTCGTCCGAGCTTCATATTGGAGGTCGAACTCGGATAGCTCGACTGCCCATTGTAAAATTCTGCCTACCAGATCTGTTTTCTGCAATATTCCTTTTATGGGCTGGTTGGTTCGAACCCTAATGGTGTGAGCCTGGAAGTACGGGCGAAGTCGTCGAGACGTTAGAATGAGGGTGTAGGTAAACTTTTCTATTTTCCGGTAGTTCAACTCGGATCCCTGTAGCGCTTTACTAATGAAGTAGACGGGTTGTTGCCCACTTTTGTCTTCTCTGACTAGTGCTGAGGCTATTGCCTGGCTTCCTACTGCGAGATATAATATGAGCGGTTCTCCTTCTCGTGGTCGAGATAAGATAGGTGGCCGTCCTAAGAATTCATTGAAGTTTTGGAAGGCTTGTTCACATTCTGTTGTCCATTTGAACTGCTTTCCCTTCCTCAAAGTAGCATAAAAGGGGAGAGATCGTATCGCTGATCCTGCTAAGAACCTGGATAGGGCGGCCAATCTCCCGTTGAGTTGCTGTATTTCTTTGACACAGGTTGGGCTCTTCATGTTGAGTATGGCTTGACATTTATCCGAATTTGCGTCAATTCCTCTTTGCGTGAGCATGAAACCTAAGAATTTGCCTGCTTCTACTGCAAAGGTGCATTTCGCAGGATTGAGTCGCATGTCATGCTTCCTTATAGTGTCGAACACTTGAGCCAGGTCGGACAATAATGTCTCTTCGCTTTGTGTCTTTATTAACATGTCGTCTACATAGACTTCCATGATTTTTCTGATGTGATCTGAGAAGACTTTATTCATTAGCCTTTGATAAGTAGCTCCCGCATTCTTGAGACCGAAAGGCATCACAATGTAGCAGTAATTCACTTTCGGCGTTAAAAACGAAGTCTTTTCTTGATCTGGTGGATACATGGGGATTTGGTTGTATCCCGAGTATGCGTCTATAAACGAGAGGTATCTATATCCGAAGGAAGCGTCTACCAGAGCGTCGATACTTGGGAGTGGGTAAGGATCTTTTGGGCAGGCTTTGTTGAGATCGGTGTAATCGGTGCATATTTGCCACTTCCCACTTGATTTTCTCACCAAGACGACGTTGGCTAGCCATAATGGGTACTTGACTTCTCTTATGAATCCTGCCTCCAGTAATGCTTGTACCTGTTCTTCCACAGCTTGGGATCGCTCTGGCCCATGTTTTCTTCGTCTCTGCTGTACCGGCCGAGATCCTGGATAGACTGCCAACTTGTGGCACATTAGTTTGGGGTCTATGCCTGGCATGTCTGCGGCTTTCCATGCGAAGAGATTGACATTGTCTCGTAAGAATTGTACCAATAATTCTTTTGAGTCTCCTTTCAGGATCGTGCTGATATTCGTTGTTTTGTCTGAGGTGTCTCCGATCTGAACCTTCTCTATCTCACCTTCTGGCTGCGGACGGAGTTTTTCTCGTCTCTGAACTCCGCCAAGCTCAATTGCATGAAACTCTTCTCCTCTGTCTCTTAGGTTTAGACTTTCGTTATGACAGCGACGTGCTATCTTTTGATCTGCTTTTATTGTGGCTATCCCCTCTGTAGTTGGGAATTTCATGCATAGATGTGGAGTCGAGACTATTGCGCCGAGTTGATTTAGTGTTGTCCGACCTATTAGAGCATTGTAGGCTGAACTCACGTCGACCACAATGTAGTCTATTTTGGGTGTCCTGGATTGGTTCTCCTTTCCGAAGGTTGTATGTAGTGATATGTATCCCAGTGGTTGTACTGGGTATCTCCGAGTCCGAACAGATTGTTCGGGTATGCCTTAAGCTCTTTGTCTTCTAGGCCGAGCTTGTCGAAGGCAGCTTTGAATAAGATATCGGCGGAGCTCCCTTGGTCTATTAATGTGCGGTGCAGATTGGCGTTTGCCAGTATGATGGTGATGACCATGGGGTCGTCGTGTCCCGAGATGATACCGGATGCGTCCTCTTTAGTGAATGTGATTGCAGGGATGTCGGGTGCTTCCTCCTTTCCCTCGACATGATATACTTCTTTGAGATATCTTTTGCGAGATGATTTGGAGATTCCTCCCCCTGCAAATCCACCGTGTATCATGTGGACGTGTCTTTCTGGTGTACGAGGCGATCGCGCGGTTCATCCGATATCTTCGTCCCTTCGTCTCTTTCTTTGATCATCATCTCGGGTGGCCAGAAACCGATCTAGTTTTCCTTCCCTCACCAATTTTTCTATGATATTCTTTAAATCGAAGCACTCATTGGTCGAGTGCCCTCGCACTCGATGACATTCACAATACTCATTCCGGTTTCCTCCCCCTCTTTTGCCTTTGAGTGGCCGAGCTGGGGGTATTCTCTCCGTATGGCAGACTTCTTTGTATACGTCGACTAAGGATACCCTGATAGGGGGTGTAATTGTGGTATTTTTTGATTTTCTCCCCTTGTCAATCTTCTTTCCTTTTGGACTCCTTATCTTTATCTCGGTTGGGGACCCCGCATTTGGAGGTTTCTCCCAACCGAGCATTTTCTTCCATGTTGATGTATTTTTCTGCTCGCTCCTGTACTTCATCTAAGGAGGTAGGGTACTTCTTTGATATAGATTAGCTAAAAGGTCCTTCTCGTAGGCCGTTAATGAGTCCCATGATGGCGGCCTCTGTTGGCAAGCTTTGTATGTCCATGCATGTTTTGTTGAATCTTTCCATGTAGTTGCGGAGGCTCTCCCGATCGCCTTGCTTGATCCCCAGTAAACTGGGGGCGTGTTTGGCCTTATCTTTTTGGATAGAGAATATGGCTAGGAATTTTTTGGCCAGGTCGTCAAAGTTTGAGATGGACTTTGGAGGTAAGTTGTCGAACCATCTGATTGCTGTCTTCGTGAGAGTTGTTGGAAAAGCTTTGCAGCGAACGGCATCTGAGGCGTCGGTGAGGTACATTCTGCTTCTGAAATTGCTGAGATGATGGTTGGGATCTGTGGTACCATCATACAAAATCATATCTGGGAGTTTGAAATCTTTTGGAATTTTGGTTTTCATGATTTTCCTGGTGAATGGATCTTGTTCTTTGCGTGAATTTTCCTCAGGAGTGGCCAGAGGAGCTTTTGCTTTGAGATCGGCTTCTAATTGCAATAGTTTGTCTTCCAGTTCTCGACGTCGTCGTACCCCTCTTTGAAGATCCTTCCCAACCTCTCGTTGTTGTTTGGTTTCTTTTTCAAGTTGCTTTAAGCGATCTTGAAGTGCTTCTATTACCCTGGGATTTGATGAGTTTTTGTCCCCGTTGGATTCCGGAGTATCCTTTAGCGTAGTGTCCGCGTTCTTGTGCGGCGTTCTGTTTTCTAGATCTGAATCGTGGTCATTGTCATGGCCGTCCGCCATGGTGTTGGCATGACTTCCAGGTTCCCCGGCAACGGCGCCAATGTTCCGAGGGTTACCTGAAACTGTAGGTCGATCTCTGATGAGATCTTCAGTACTAGTCGGAGATGACGTGTCCGGCTGGCTGGTGGCAGCCGGAGCTGTTGTGTCCGACTTGTTGGACGGGCTACACTTCTGATCCTTGGTCACCGGAGGGTGGGGGGTACCTGCAAGAGACTCCGATGCTTAAGTTAGCATGGGTATTAAATAGGTTTTATGTAGAAACAGAGTATGAGTTATACCTGGGTGCTCCAGTGTATTTATAGTAGATGGGGCTTACCTTTCTGATAAGATAAGTTAGTTATCTTATCTTATCTTTATCTTATTATGGGTGAAGTCAGCTTATCATCAAGGGAATCGCCTTTATCTCTATAGGCTTGGATGGCCTTTGGATTTGGGTCGTGTTCCTCTATTTGGGCCCTCTATTGGGCTCTCTTGTCGGTTTGGCCGATCTCTTTGAGAAGAGGTCGGCTAGTCGGACCTGAAGAGGTCGGTCGCCATGTCGCTAAACATCCCGGGTCGGAAAGCTTGACCCAGGGTATGAACAACTTGGAAGGCATAACATAAAAACATAGAAATTAATAAGAGATAATAAAACCTAAGCAACCAATTGCATGGAATCAATAACAACAAATGAGAAAAGAAGTAATAAACATGAAATACCTCAATTTGCATTAAATAGAAAATCAAATCTAACATGAGAATTCATAAACTAAAGTGGCAACATAAAGTAATCAACAAGGGGAATAAATAAACTAGAAAGCTAGAACAAATAAGAGCATAAGAAAAATTAATTAAATAAAGATAGAAATCTGAAATTGAGAATAGCTAAACCTATGAATCCTAAAACCTAGAGAGAGGAGAGAGCCTCTCCCTCTAGAAAACTACATCTAAAACCTAAAATTATGTGAATCAAAGTTGTATGAATGAATGTATGATTCCCCCACTCTACAGCCTCTAATATGTGTTTTTCGGGCTTGAAACTGGGCCAAAAACAGCCCAGAAATCGCCCCCAGTGATTTCTGATACGTCCAGTACGTGGCTCTGTCACGCGTACGCGTGATGCATGCGTGCGCGTCGCTTAACTGCATGGCAACCATGGTAAATTGTATATCATTTTGAAGCCCCGGATGTAAGCTTTTCAACACAATTGGAACCGCCTCATTTGGACCTCTGTAGCTCAAGTTATGATCGATTTATTACGAAGAGATTAGGCTTGACAGCTCAGCAATTCCTTCAATTTCTTGTATTCCTTCCACTTTTGCATGCTTCCTTTCCATCCTCTAAGCCATTCCTGCCCTATAAACCTTGAAATCACTTAACACACATATCACGGCATCGAATGGTAATAAGAGAGGATTAAAATTAGTAAATTTAGGGCCAAAGAAGCATGTTTTCAATCAAAGCATAGAATTAGGAAAGAAAATGTAAAACATGTGAATTATATGAATAAGTGTGAGTTTAGTGGATAAAATCCACTCAATTTAGCACAAGATAAACCATAAAATAGTGGTTTCTCAATCTCCCCACACTTAAACATTAGCATGTTCTCATGCTAAGCTCAAGAGAAGCTATAAAGGAGTGAAGAGGAATGGTAGAAAGTATGAAATGCAACCTATCTATATGAATGCAACTAAATGCAAAATGCTTTTACCTACTTGGTTAAAAGTAAACAAATCTTTTAAGAAAAAATATGAACTGGATTTCACTAATTCAAATTATAAAAATGAAGTACAAATAGACTTGCAAGAAGAAGATAGCTCATGAAAGCCGGGAACAAAGAATCGAGCATCGAACCCTCACCGGAAGTGTATACACTCTAATTACTCAAGTGTTTAAGGTTTGATTCTCTCAATTCTCTACTAACCTTACTTTCTAAGACTTGCTCTTCTTCTACCAATCAACAAAAATTTAATGCACAAATACACAAATCAAGAGGTCTTTTAAGGGTTGTAATGGGGTCAAGGTCAAGGTAGAATTGTATTTGGTCAAGTGGACTAAAATCTGAATCCTTAATTAACTTAAACTTTCCACCTAACTTAGGACAATCCATGTAATCAAAATGCCAAACCTAACTATCCATTAACCATGTTTTCCACATATTCATGCATCCTAATTCGAGTACAGTACATATGCATTGCTATCACCATTTACTTTGGGGCATTTTGTCCCCTTTTATTATTTGCACTTTTTCTTTTCTTTTTTTTCTCCTTTATTTTTTTTCTTTTTCTTTTTATATATTTTTTTTCTTCTATTTTTCTCAATGCATATGATTAAATTATTGAATGCATGAACATGTCCTAAACATTTCTCTCACATTTTCATAAAGATATATAATACCCAATTCTTAAACCAAATGTTTCCAAACCCAACTTTCCCACACTTAAATCATGAACACTCTCACTAGTCTAAGCTAACCAAGGAATCAAATTAAGGACATTATTATTTTTCGCTTAGAGTTAATGATGTGCTAAAGTGAAGAATAAATGGGGTTAAAAGGCTCAACATTGGTTTACAAAGGATACTGAAAAGGTTAAGACCATATGGGTATGTAAGCTCAGTGAAACAAGGCCTCAATCATACAAGTTCATGCATACATCAAACAATGGAAATATAGAATTAAGCAAAACAAAGATCACAATTTTAAAAAGAACAACAAACACCAAAAATAAAAATATTGATTGATAAAATGCAACCAATCAAATAGGCTCAAAATCTCATAGGTTTTGTGTGTTCGAGCTCTAAACCATGTTCTAAAATAAATTTCTTCAAGCAAGTTTAACAAAAAGTTTGATTCAAATTTGTGAAATGCTCGAAAATAGTGTCTTGAAAAAGAATTTATCACTTCAACCAAGTAGTACCTAAAATATGCATAAAATCTAACAAACATGCAATCAAACATGCAAATGCAACAACTAACTAATTAACCACTGGTGTTGAAAATAAAGTAACTAACCCGTGGAAGTCGGTATCGACCTCCCCACACTTAAAGATTGCACCGTCCTCGGTGCATGCAAAGAGGTGCAAGTGGATGGGTTGCTATAACTGATGCTTTTTCTCAAAAGATTGTGCACAAGAACTCGTTTGTCGTTCCATTTAGAAGTGTTCCGTTTTCCTTCTTGGTGGCCATCCTGAAAGAAGAGGAAAAAGGAAAAAGAATAACCCACGAACAAAGATATGAAAAGAAATAAAATATATGTGGGCGATTTCCAAACAATAAGGTTCTCAACTACATGGTAGCTACAACATGCAAGTAAGGGAACAATGGAAGTACATGGCATGTCAACTAAATCGCAAACAAGTTAAGAAGCACCCAAAATAATGTAAGAAATATGCAACAGTTGAGTAAGAAAATTTTAACACCAGTGATAAAATAAGAAATTAGCAAAGAAGATAAAACCATGAACAAAATTAAAATGCAATGAAGAAAAGTATGCAAATGCAATATGTAAGAGAGAATGAAAGAGAACAAGGATGAGAAGGGAGGAGAAGAAAGTGAGAAAGGAAGAAGAAGGAAAGAGGAAAGAATAAGAAAGGAGAGAAGAAAGAAGTAAAATGGGAAACAGGTCGCGACGCATAAGCGTCGCCCACGCGTACGCGTGGGTGAGCAAAATCACAAATGACGCGTAAGCATCGGTCACGCGTATGCATGACCACTCGTCGTGCTAGACCCACGACTCCAACCTGATTCCCACCCAACTCTCTGTTCAATTATCAAATGACGCCGAATTTTCATTCCATGCATACGCGTCGCTGACGCCTATGCGTGGAGTGGCTTGTGCTCCAAGCATCCCTCCCGCACAGTTCCAGCGTAACTTTCTGTTCAATTCAATAGAGAGCGAAATTCACATCGACGCGTACGTGTGGGTCACGCGTATGTGTCACATCCCTCTTTTTTTTTTTAATGAATCAGAATGAAGGTAAACATGTAGAACTGGAAATGAATACTGATATTAATAAAATAAAACTAATGAACAGGAAAGATCATACCATGGTGGGTTGTCTTCCAGCTAGCACTTTTAGTTATTGTCCTTAAGTTGGACATTTAGTAAGCTCCTTGTCATGGTGGCCTGTGCTTGAACTCATCCAGGAATCTCCACCAATGTTTGCAATTTCAATAGCCTCCGGGATCCCAAACTAGGCGCATAAAGCCTTCAAGCAAGGTAAAGCAAGTGACAAAGCCCCAAGAGTGTTGATTGCTAGAATAAATTCCGGGGTCCCAAACCTTGCTTTTGCACCCGTCTTCTTGTTGATCATCATTTTTCCACTTGGGTGGTGAGCAATTGGAATTCTCACTGAGACATCCAAATAAGCTCCTAGACCCATTCAATTGAGACTTTTACCAACCATTGCACTTAGACCTTGAACATCCAACCATAACGAACCTATGATTGTGACGCCAACCACTAACCATCTCCCTTTTACTCTTAAAACCACAAAGAGATCTGAGTTGTCCATCCGTCTCAAGTAAACCAAATTCAAGTGGAATGAGAAAGCTAAGGGATATGAATTTTACCCACTTGAATGTTGTAAAGGATGATGGTGACTTAGGAAGGGGGACCTCCCCACACTTTGACAAAGCAAGGTCCACTCCCTTGTGCTCTTCTTTAATGATCTCCACCTCTTGACCAGCTTTTTCAACATTAACCTCGTCTTCAAGTTCAATGGGAGAGGATTCAATTGTGGATAGAAATTCATTGATTCTTGAATCCATCTCTGGGTCAACCTTCTCCAAGTTTTCAACCATGACATGCCTTAGAGATTGTACACCCTCCTCAACATCAAATTCAAACGTCTTGGAAGGAGGCTCTATGACTTGAGTTTCCCATGGAGGTTCCGCATCTCCTAAGTCCTCAACCACTTCCTCTTCTTCAATAATTTCTGCTTTCTCCACTTGCTCTAGTACAAAATCTAACTCCTTCTTGATGTCTTCCGCTTCTTGACAACTTTCTTTAAGGGTCTCTGGTACCTCCACCTTTTGGGTCTCCTCTTGCTTCTTTTGAAGTATATATGCATGAATCCGATCCATTAAGTCCCTTAGGTGATCCCTTCTCTTTTGTTCCATGTTAATAGCATAATTGGGCTCATGTGGCTCTTGGATTGATGGATATGGATGTTCTTCCATAAAGGGTGGTGGTGTACTAGAGCTTGAGGGTTGAGTATTCGAGGTAAAGGATTGATCCATGCGGGATATAAAAGCTTGGATAGTAGAGGTTAGACCAGTGAAAGCAGAGGTAAGTGTGGTTTGAAGCTCTATTTGCCCTTGGCGAATAACATCAAGGGTGTTGTCATCCAGTGGAGGTTGGGGTGGATAGGAGGGCTCATTATTTTGGAAAAAGAGTTCATAATAGGAAGGTGGTTCTTCTTGGTAAGGGTATGGAGATGGTGAATATTGAGGTGGTGGTTTTGGGTATGGTTCATATGGTTCGTATGGTGGTTGGTGTGGTGGATAAGGGTTGGGGTCATATGGAAGTGTGGTGCACGAAATTGTGATGTCCAGGTTCAAACATTCCCTGGCAACGTGAGCAACTTGGTACGTGCAATCGTGATTACACTTTGATTTTGTAGAATTCATGGCTCTTTCTTTCCCTGGCAATGGCGCCAAGAACATGGAGCCAATACCATGGTTCACAACTTCGATACAACTAACCAGCAAGTGCACTGGGTCGTCCAAGTAATACCTTACGTGAGTAAGGGTCGAATCCCACGGAGATTGTTGGTATGAAGCAAGCTATGGTCACCTTGCAAATCTTAGTTAGGCGGATATAAAATAATCATGGAGTTTTCGAATAATGAATAATAGAATAGGGATAGAGATACTTATGTAAATCATTGGTAGAAATTTCAGATAAGCGAATGGAGATCCTTTTCGTTCCTCTGAACCTCTGCTTTCCTGCTATCTTCATCCAATCAGTCTCACTCCTTTCCATGGCTGGCTTTATGTGATACATCATCACTGTCAATGGCTACTTTCGGTCATCTCTCGGGAAAATGATCCAATGCCCTGTCACGGCACGGCTAATCGTCTAGAGTCATCACCCTTGCCAATGGCTTCATCTTATCCTCTCAGTGAATAATATGCTCACGCACCCTGTCACGGCACGGCTATTCATCTGTCGGTTCTCGATCATGCTGGAATAGGATTTACATCTTTGAGGAACAGCAGAGCTCCACACCTTAATCTATGGAGTGTAGAAACTCTACCGTATGAAAATACATAAGTGAAGGTCCAGGCATGGCCGAGATGGCCAGCCCCCTAAAATGTGATCAATAGTCTCCTAAGATGATCAATGGATTAAAACTGAGACCAAAGATTTTTAATACAATAGTAAAAGGTCCTATTTATAATAAACTAGTCACTAGGGTTTACATGAGTAAGTAATTGATGCATAAATCCACATGAAAACATCCCTAAAAGTAACTAGATCCTACTAAAAACATACTAAAAACAACGTCAAAAAGCGTATAAATTATCCGCTCATCAAAGTGAATGATTGTAGGGGGCTTGTGAGTATTGTGGTTCAGAGTTATGTTGATGAGGGGTTCATAAGCATATGGTGGTGGTTGTTGACATGTACAATAAGGACTACCACATCCACTAGATTGATATGGTGGGGCTTGTTGAATTGGTAACTACAAAGAGGTCCACCATATCCATTGTCTTGATACGCATCTCGGAATGGCTCTTGCTCATAGTACGTTGGTGGAGGTTGATTGTCACAAAAAGATCCACCATAACCATGGTCTTGGGATGCATCGTAGAATGGTACATTGGAGGAGGATGTTGCCGAAAGGGTTGATCAAATCCTTATGGCTCCTCCCATCTTTGATTGTTCCAACCTTGATGCATGCTCCCATTATGGCTTCCATTCCCTACAACATAATTTGAACTAAACTCGTAGCCAAAGGGGGTGAGAATTCATAGCAACAAATAAAAATAAAAACTAATAAAAATAAATGAAAATAAACTCCTAAAACTAGAAACACTAACAAAGAAACGAAAAAGCAAAATTATTCACAATATTCACAATAACCAATAATAAGGCACACGTTTGCAAGTCCCCAGCAATGACGCCATTTTGACGAACGGATTTTTGACGGTCTAGAATTTCACAAATGAAACCTCGTTGCAAGTATAGTTTTTAAACTAACAAAGAATCCTTTCATACAAAAATTTGGTTGTCACAAGTAACAAACCCCTATAAAAATAATAACCGAAGTATTCAAACCTCGGGTCGTCTCTCAAGGAATTGCAGGGAAGTGTACTTATAATTGGTTATGAGATTGTATCTTTTTGGGATTTTGAATAAGAAACAAGAAAAGTAAATTGCAAGAATTGAACTAATAACTAATAAAGCTCTTGGCAAGGTATGAGAATTAGAAGTCCTATCCTAGCTATCCTTATCAATTGTGACATCAATTGTCCATTGCTCCTACTTAGTTAACCTCTAACTATGAAGGAAAGTCAAGTGGATGAATCAATTTGATTTCTCAAGTCCTAGTCAACTCCTAAGGAAATACTAGCTTTAGAGGGATCCAAATCAACTAGCAACTTTCAATTATCAATCAACAAAGGAGTTTGATAACTCAAGAGTCTCCAATTACTCAACCATAGCCAAGAGGAGAAAAGTCTACTCTAGAACCCAACCAAGCATTTTGTCAAACACTTGGAAGGCATAACATAAAAACATAGAAATTAATAAGAGATAATAAAATCTAAGCAACCAATTGCAAGGAATCAATAACAACAAATGAGAAAAGAAGTAATAAACATGAAATACCTCAATTTGCATTAAATAGAAAATCAAATCTAACATGAGAATTCATAAACTAAAGTGGCAACATAAAGTAATCAACAAGGGGAATAAATAAACTAGAAAGCTAGAACAAATAAGAGCATAAGAAAAACTAATTAGACAAAGATAGAAATCTGAAATTGAGAATAGCTAAACCTATGAATCCTAAAACCTAGAGAGAGAAGAGAGCCTCTCCCTCTAGAAAACTACATCTAAAACCTAAAATTATGTGAATCAAAGTTGTATGAATGAATGTATGATTCCTCCACTCTGTAGCCTCTAATATGTGTTTTTCGGGCTTGAAACTGGGTCAAAAACAGCCCATAAATTGCCCATAGTGATTTCTGATACGTCCAGCACGTGGCTCTGTCACGCGTATGCGTCGTCCACGCGTACGTATTGCTTAACTGCATGGAAACTATGACAAATTGCATATCATTCTGAAGCTCCAGGTGTTAGCTTTCCAACGCAACTGGAACCGCCTCATTTGGACCTCTGTAGCTCATGTTATGATCGATTTAGTACGAAGAGGTCAGGCTTGACAGCTCAGCAATTCTTTCAATTTCTTGTATTTCTTCCACTTTTGCATGCTTCCTTTCCATCCTCTAACCCATTCCTGATCTATAAACCTTGAAATCACTTAACACACATATCACGGCATCGAATGGTAATAAGAGAGGATTAAAATTAGTAAATTTAGGGCCAAAGAAGCATGTTTTCAATCAAAGCACAGAATTAGGAAGGAAAATGTAAAACATACGAATTATATGAATAAGTGTGAGTTTAGTGGATAAAATCCACTCAATTTAGCACAAGATAAATCATAAAATAGTGGTTTATCATGCTTCTTTACAAAATCCTTAATTCTCTTATCCTCCAAATACTCTAGCTATTAAAACCAAAAATAATATCAATCACTCAGCAATTATCTCATATTGCAAGCTCAAATTAAATAACTTTCAATTATTTTTTTTAAATAGTATAAAAATTTTTCTAAAGTATAAAAACTAAGCATGCATAATAATTTAAATTGATGTATATATCTTACTGTGTTTCTAAATAAAGTAATACATAAATAAACATGTTCTTCGCCTGGTCTCCCTTGCGGAAGAGAGGGCATTTGGTTCCTCTTCCGAGTTGCTCCCCACTAGTATCATTGGCCATAGTGAATGACCATCCGCCTACATTACCAAATGTACTGCTCATCATCGTTATACTTGGTTGCCACTATCATCTTCTTGGCAACCAATCAGTACGTAGAATAGAACCCAATCATATCGATGTCAGCACCGGCTTGCAGCGTCTCCATGAATTTCTTCATCCCAGACCTCACAATTGTTTCCAAATTATTCACCAGATCTACGTGCACAGAGAAATAAATCATTCATGAGGAGAAAGTTT
>NC_029785.2:19240183-19244442 GCF_000816755.2 Arachis ipaensis
ATTGTTGATGGTAGGGGACATTCAAAAGATGAACTGGAGAAGAGAAGACTGAGAACAAAAGAGAAAGTTAATGAAAATTGCGGGGCGAAAAAATAAATCCGGGGACCAATTTGAGCCAAATTCAACTTTTGTCCACATTAGTATACAGCTGGAATGCTAAGCTGGTATTAACAGTGCATATCAGCTCTGTTAAGTTGGCAGTTCACTCAAGGGCAAACGTGGATTTACGTTTCTCAATTTAAAGGTTGTAATTGGTCATTATAAAATCAGAGATTTAATTGATACACGATTTGAATTTTGGGGATCAAATTGGGCATTTACTCGTGTTTCTAATCATTCTTTAAAAGGAATCCACCGAGGCAACGTGATGTCTCTTTATGTATTTCCCTTATTGTTCTTAGTACCTCACCAATATTTCAAATATAACAATTTGGGGTTGTCTCCCTTTATTACAATGTTGACTTATAGGTCGAAAAATTATTTAAACTCAATCTGTCTTATTGAAAAAATTTTTAGATCAAGTTTGAGGACTGTGATCCGTCCGTTATAGCTCGGTAGCAAACCCCTATAAATAAGCATACTAGTAAACAACAAATTTAATTATAAGTAAAGTGACAATTATATCCTAAGGATTTCGATCTCGGACTAATTATCCCTTAAAAAAAATAAAAAGTACCAATCAGGTACTCAATGATATTTTGTTAATAAATATGAATAAGAAATACTAGAGGAGAGAGTCATGAGATGGCATATATATTAGAGAGGCTAAAGAATAAAAGAATATATACCAATCTTATATCAATTACTATTATATACACACATATGATACATATACGTAGTTGATATATATTATTTATTCAATTTTTCTTAAAAAAAATTGAAAAACATAATATTTTCATGTATTATATATAATATTTTAAATAAATTATATTTTGACAAATATTAAATAAAAAATTATATTATATAATAATATTTTTAACAAAAATAGTTAGTTAATAAATTATAAATATAATAATCTAATTATTTTCAATACTCTTTTTTCATATTAACCTTTGATTTTCATCTAATAAAATCTAATATTATAGTCTATATAAATGTGGCGCAAACCAAGTTGGATTGGTCTAGTGGTTAGCTCACTAGTCCGCTTAAGCAAGTGTTGGGGGTTTGGCCAGCGGCAAACTCTTAAATGAAGCTAGTACCGCGACGGATTAGTCCTTGACCATCCAATAGACACATAATTATTGTGCTCATTTTAGATATACCGTGATGAGTCATAAGCCCTCCACTATGAAATCAAAGTGCTATCTTTTGCTTCTGATTTTCCTCTTCATCATTCATCACCTCCTCTTCACTCTCTCCTTTCTGATTTTTCTTAAGCCTCCGTAAACTTCAAGTAGTTGTCCTTGAACCTCTCTAACATTTCCTCATTCAAACCTCTCCGACCAACCTCAACATTCAGTGAGGCTCTTTTCTCTCCTTGCACAGCGTCCACAATCCTGCCCTCGAAATATGTATTAGTGAAACCCTAAAACCACAATCAAACCATGAAAGTAAGAAACCATTACAATCGATCAATTAATGACAAGATAAGAATAATGATAGGGTTAACCTTTTCAGAATAATACTAAACTTGAATCATGCATCAACCAACATTGAAAAACTCTATTTAATATTATCATATGATTAAGAGAAATTAAACCTTCAAAATTAGGCTAGCATCTCATTAGTTACTTATGATTTATGGCATGGCACTAATACTGATAATATTTCTATAATTTTGAATAACTCTACATCAAAACAAAATCAGATTGAACATCTTCTGCTTAATCATTCGTGGATCATTCCACTAATTAAATTGAGAATTGTTGAGTCGTCCTTTTTCCTCATTATAATAATTGAGCAATGAAGAAATCCAATATTTTTCATTTGCTATACAATAAGTTATTAAAATGGTAATATTCTAATAGATACTACTGTAATGTAATTATTTATCGCAAAAACATTTATTAAAAAATACAAAATGGATTTATCATTTATTCCTAAACAATTACTTAGGCAAAAAAATTTTAAATCTAAGACGTGGACATAAGTATACCTGCAATCCTATTTTGTGCTAAAAATATATTTTGATTTAGGTTTAATTATTCTGTTAGTCTTTATAATTTTATCAATTTATAATTTTTATTTTTTTCTTTTAGTTAGATCTTTACATTATTTTTAATTTTATAATTAGGTCTTTATTAGTATAAAAAATATTTGAGTTGATAGAATATTTTTTCACAAATTAAAAATATTTAATTTATAATTAATAACTTAATTAAATTTTTTACTATATTTTTTTAAAAAATATTTTATTAATTTTAACGTTTTTACATTAAAAGACTAAGGGCACATTTGGAGAGGTTCATAAATAACTTTTTTTAAATTTTAACTTATGAAAAGGTGTAGTATTAATGTCGGGTACAATTTTCAAAACAAAATTACAACTTTTTAAAAAGCTATTTTGGTACTTAAGGAGAAGTTAAAAAAAATAACTTCTCTCATAATAAAAAGTTTTTTATCACTTTTTTCTTAAAATAAATACTTTTAGAACTAAAAAACCAAACACAAAATAACTTACTTATAAGCTACTCTTAATATAAGCATTTATTGTTTAAGTTATTTTTTCAAAAGTAATTTAATTAAGTTATTTACTTCATCTATTCATTTTATTATATCCTAGTTTGTCTAAATATTTTAAAATAGGATAGATCGTCAATTTATCAAATACTTCTGTTACAAACTATTTTATGTGATACAAAAATTATAATTATTGTTTATTTTAAAAGATCATAACTAATTTCTATTTTTCAACCATAAGATATATGAAGTGGGGGTGCAGAGAAATAAAGAAGAGAGAGAGTGCTGAAATTTCACATGGGTGATCTGTATTATTAATCCAAATTTACATATATGGCTCCTTGCTAAAGGTTAAGGGAGAAAATTGCAAGGAGAAATAGGTGAACACATACGAAATCCACATGCATGCCAGAAAAGGAAAGTGTATGTACAAATGCAATATAATGTTAGAGAGAAAAAGCAGAGAAGGGAAAAGGCAAAGGGCATCCCAGAAAGGGAAACCAAAGCAGTTTTTAATCTGTCTGAGACTCTGAGTGAATGATGAAAGCGATCTAACAATTGAGAGCACGATGTATGTGTGCATCATAATTATTGGAATTTCCCATATTATAATTTGTCACCAATGAATGACCCCTCAGTCCTCACTCCAGTCCAATTCTCAGTCGCTGTTGTTACCCATCCCATATATGTGAACATATTTCAAGGGATTATGTTGTGGTCGCAAGATATTAAATTCCAAATTCTAAAATTGGTGGCATGTATTAAAATAATTTTTAAGATAGATTTTATATGTCATAATTGTATTTTAATATTGGCAAAAATGTATTGTGTTAGTTCCTAACTTGTTTTCGATAACGTCTTTTTTATTTAATTGTAATAATGTGATGATGGATTGATAAGTTATACATGACATGCTGTACATAAATGGTACTATATGATATGTCAATATTATTCATTCACGAATTATTTGATGTGTCATTATTATAGGTGCATTAAATTGATTATTGACATTAAACTAAGTTATTCATTTTAATTCCTAAAATGTTCAATATCTTTTGAATGTACTGATTTTTTCTCTTTTTTTTCTCTATAATGTTATTTTAATATAAATGGATTAAGAGTTAAATTAGTCTCTAAAAGATTATTCATTCTTTAAATTTGTCTTTAAAAAATTTTATCAATTAAATTGGCTCTTCAAAAATTATAATTTAATCATTTTTGTCTTACAGTCATTTAATTATTTTTCTCGTAAATGATTGATGATATAGAACATTAAGTCACAACATACATGACACCTAGCATATCTAATTAGACGCTGAATAAATATATTTATGAAAATTTATCAATTTAGTATCGTTAGGTTATAATAGGATTAAGGTTTATATAATTGAAAAAATGGACTACATTGATAGATTTTCATAAACATATTTGTTCAGCGTTCAATTAGATATGATAGGTGTCATATATGCTATCAGTTAATGTTTATATAATCAATCATTGATGGAAATTATTAATTGAGAGAAGGAAAAAAATGATTAATTTATAATTTTTGAAGGACTAATTTGATTAATAAAATTTTTCAAGAACGAATTTAGAAAAAGACCCATTTTTTCAAGAACTAATTTAACCATTAACCATTA
>NC_029785.2:19244467-19253353 GCF_000816755.2 Arachis ipaensis
TAATAAAACAACAAAACAATCATTTTTATTCTAATTTCAATAAAATTAGAAAAATTAGCTACAAGTATAATGTATAATGTATAATTATATACAAAGACATAAAACCATTATACTTTTTTAAATAAGTTCTTTAAAAACTAATTCAGTTGGCTAATTTTCTTGAAATTAGCTAATTTTATGAAATGCACATTTTTTTTTACTGAGGTAACATATAATTTATCAATAGCATATAATTCTTTTATTAAAATAACAAACTTAATATTACAAAATTTATCAATATTAACTTATTAAGTTATTGCAAAAAGAAATATATGATTAAATTTGAAAACTTTTAGCATTTTTTAAAATACTTTTATTTAAATAATATTATAAAAAACTAGAAGAAAATTAGTATTTTAAAAGATATTAAAAATTTTGAATTTTATTATTAAAAAAGAGTGGTACAAAGACTAATTTTATTTATGGCATTTAATTTTAGGAATTAAGATGAGACATTTAGTGCTAAATTAAGAACTAATTTTGTACGCCTATAATGATGACATCTGAGATGGCAGGTGAACAAATCATGTTGCACACCTGACACCATAATGATGTGGTCAAATAATAATGTTACACGTGGCACTACCTCTCAATAGGTCGCATGTCACTAATTGATCCATCATAAAATCATTACATATGATTAAATTATGATGTGACACATATCATTAAGAGTTTGTATCATCAAATCATATCAATAAACTATTAACAAAAGATCGATCAAGAACTAACATAATGCATTTTTGTTAACTTCAAATATATAATTGGTAAAATTAGGATCTTCAATATTATTTTAATTCGCAACCAATCTCAGATACAGCTTTTAGGTTCATCTCAAGCGAGATCCAAGAAAATGTCAATATGCACCAAAGCTTTCCGTGCAGCTCGACAAATCCATAGCTAAATATCCTTTTTCTTAGGGTCTAAAACCCATTGAATCATTCAACCCTGGAAACAATATAGTGAATGTCACATTTTGAATGTTTGGTTTCAAAACATTTGTGTCTAAATAAAAAATTATAACTATTATAAGGGTTACCTGAAACGGTAATTTGGGCTGACCGTGAGGTCCAGACTCCTTCTAAAGCAGCATCCGACATATGTTGGTGTCGAGGAGCCATCGTCCTAATTCCTCGTGAGGAGGTGGGGGTGGTACCTGCAAGAGACTCCGATGCTTAAGTTATCAAGGACCTTGAACATATTTTTAGTAGATTGGGACTTGAATATACCTGAAAGATGTCAGTATATTTATAGTAGAATAGATAACCACCTTTTGGAGTAGTTCCACCTTCGTTGGTGGATAACCGTTTTCTTTATCTTAGGAATTTGTTGAGATCTACCTTCTAGATGAGGTAGAGATAGTAGAAGATATCCAGGGAGATAGTTACTTATTCATATAAGTAGGGCTGGACCTCCTTGTCGTACCCGACTTCTTATGAGGTCGGGTAAGTAGCAGAGGCCACCCTTTTTTGGGTGGGCCTTTATCCTTATCAGGCCTAGCTTTATGTTTTTGGGTCAGGGTATGCAAAAGTTCTCCTGCTTAAGTCCGGACTTTTAAAAGGTCAGGCTCGAGCATTTGTGGGTTCAATTTTCTTTGTCGAGTATGCAGCCTTCGAGAAGTCGGGTACTCGACGTCTTTCAAAATTTTTGAAACATTGTATTGTTTAATAACACAACATGGGTTACGCTATATTTTTCTTGAGATTCGTGCGCGTCATTAAAGAGGGGTGCGAGATGTCTTTTTTGTCCCTTTGTGTCTTATAAATACTTTATTTCTTCCCCTTTCTTCCTTTTTCCACTTTCATCATCCGTTTACTTCTTCGTCTTTTCCTTCTTCCATTCTTCGTTTGTGTAACTATTTCTTCTTTTAAGATTTCTTTATCTTGAAGTTCTTGAAGGTCTTGCTCGTGCTCTAGGAGAGGACCATTCGTGTTTCTACAGTTTGACGTGCCCTTCTATTTTTGCGTTTCTTCAAGGTTGGTGCTCTTATCTATTTTTTTTTTCTTTTTCTATATTCTGGTATGTGTGAATGAATGGTAGTTGTAAAATGTTGCTTGTGATTGTTACTCTGACTCTAGGATTTTGTATTATTGAGAATCTGTTTGAAAAAAATTGAAAAGATTTTTATTGTTGCTGTTACTGCTGCTGTGGTCCTGATCGTGGGGTTCTATATTTTTCCCAAATGATGCCATTTTTATATATAAGATGGCTTCATTTTCATGTGTAAGAGGCATCACATGGCTGTTTTTGTGTTCTAGGACGGTTTCGCAAGGTTGACCCGACCTCTTTTGGATTTTGTGAATGCCTGTGCTACTGTTGTTTACGTCTGGAAAGTTAGTGTGAATCTGTGATGTTGACCCGACCTTCTAATTGGTTAGCTTGCTTTGCTCGATTTGAAGTGATTATTTTTTATTTTATTGTGTTGTAGGTATAGTTTGTATGTCTCGTTCAGTAGTTCACAGCATGTCAATTAAGGTTCCGTCCGACTTGAAATGGTAGATTTATCTATTCTTACCCATGCCCCTGTTATTGATAATGAATATGCCGAGGCCTTTCGTAGGCATCATAGGCTATGTTTAAGTCGAGAGGATGAGAGGAACTTTGAGATTATTGTTACCGACCCTAAGGAGAGAGTCTGCTTCCCATGACTTGATAGGTCGGAACGACATTTCATATACGTCTATGATGGTTTTTTCACAAAGTTAGGGGTTACCTTCCCTTTTTCTTGAGTTTGAGTCCAAGGTCCTTAGATTCTCAACATTTTTCCTACCCAACTGCATCCTAATTCTTGGGATTTCTTGAAAATATATCAACTTCTTTGTCGGGAGCCAGATCTCTAACCTCCTCTCAATGTCTTCTTTTGAAGTTTCGGGGAACCCTGGCTCGCATGATCTCTTCAACAAATGGATCTTCACCTCCAAGAGGGTTTTCCTCCCAATCTGTCTGATTACTCCGTCTTCGGAGGTCGGCTTCTAACCTCAAGAGCTTTTCTTCCAGCTCTTTTCATTGTCATACTTCTTTTGTAATTCCCGTTCTGCTTCTGGTTGTCACTCAGCCTCCAGCTCAAACTATTCTAATCGTTCGCGGTGGCCATGAACTAACCCTAATACTTCCGTCAGATGGGGCGGTTCTTCATCTTCAGGCGGGTGGACCTCCGAATGAATCCACCGCGGATGAGAGTTTCCTAATGTTCCTTCGCCGTAGAGGGCATTTGTTTTCTCTCAAGGTGGAGGTAATGCCAGCGTCAAGTCATCGTGGTGGGGCTCTGGCTCTGATTCATACACTGTATAACCGTTTTCATACTAATTGTCTGCCATATGTGGATGTAGATGTCCAAGTCCTCGGCAACGGCGCCAATATTTTGAGGGTTACCTGAAACAATAATTTGGGCCTGAACATGAGGTTTAGACTCCTTCTGAGGCGGCGTCTGACTTGTGCTGGTACCGAGGTGCCACCATCCTAGTTCTTCGTGAGGAGGTGGGGGGGTAGTACCTGCAAAAGTCTCTGATGCTTAAGTTAGCAAGGGCCTTGAATAGATTTTTAGTAGATTGGGACTTGAATATACTTGAGTTGTATCAGTGTATTTATAGTAGAATAGATAACCACCTTTTGGAATAGTTTTACCTTTGTTGGTGGATAATCATTTCCTTTATCTTGGAAATTTGTTGAGATCTACCTTTTAGATATGGTAGAGATAGTAAGAGATATCTAGGGAGGTAGTTACTTATTCAGATAAGTAGGGCTAGACCCCCTTGTTGAGATCTACCCTTAATCTCACTGTTACTAAATCCCTAAGTTGCCATTCTTTCTCTTCATCCTTCTTCCTCTCATCGATGATGTAAAGATTATTGGTTTGGTTGTAGAAGAAGTGATCCCAAAAAAGATCAAATTGGAGCAATTCGCAATCACAAACAAACTTTATTTTTGGATCAGAATGAAGAATTAAGGTACGACCTGAAAACTTCTCAAAGGGAACCCTCACATTATCGCATACCTCCCTCTTGCCATGTACCACTTCCACATCCGACCTTGCAATAACATGGCTATAAAAAACAACAACATACAGACTTATATAATGAACAAAGTTGAAAAACTTATTCCAAGTGATAAAGAATTGATTCCAAAGATAAAGAATCTATTCTCAGATGAACAATTCAAATTATTTATATGATGACTTCTAATGAAGAATTTTTTTATGAAGAATCAATTCTCTCTTTAGCAAAAAGTCTGCAATGGCTAGTTTTATCAAATTGGTTTTCTCCCACCTATCTTACAATGTTTCTAAGATTTGGCATGTCTATAAATAAACTAAATTCATTGAAATTATTTTCAGTAATAAAGCATAATCAAACCTCATTCTATGTTTTCTTGTGATTATATAATAATTTTCACACATTTCAAAAAGATTCTTACAAAATTTGAGAGACATACAAGTTTTGTTCATAGAGATATATTTTTATTCATCTACTATTTCAATAGAGCTATCATTTACTATTTCTCATATCTTGTAGGAGATCAGCTTTGTAGCTTTTCTTGGCTATGAGAATTAAAGTATGACTCTTTAAGTGGTGAAACTTTTTACAAACAAAATTCAAAGATGATACTATGAGGTATCAAAAGTGCACAGGTTATATTTAAAGTTGGGATTGCTTGAAATTCATAGAGTCAGTGTTGCTAAGAGCAATGATACTTGAAATACAAACAGTGAACAATTTTGGGAGGTATATCAAAAGTGGTTAACATTTTAACAGTTTAACAACCACTTTCATTAAGCTTCATTGGTAGTGGATTAATCTTTGGCACAGCTGTCGGAGGACTAGATGTAGGTATAGAGATGTAACCGAACCAGAATAAAATCCATGTTTGTAATCTCTTTATACTTATTTCTCATATATTTGTTTTTATGTTTTAAAGTGACTGGAACATACAACTCCTTATAAGTACTTGGAGTTCAATTGCAAGCTCTTTAAAAGTAATAGTACGAATCTAATAATACAATTATTTCATAGACGCCTCTATTTGTAAGAATTTTATCATTGGTTTCTATATACTCAATTCAACCCCTTCTTAAGTATCTTGTGCTTATTGACTAACACAAACAAAATTTTCAAAAACCAAATCCAACCTCTTTTAAAACAATAGAATTGTAAACTCTAATAAATTCACAACATTATCAATAACTTGTCCACATTATACCCTCAACCTAATTCCATAAAAATGAGTCACGAATAATTGATTTTAAAAAGAAATATATAACAAGGAACCTTATATCTCAAACCTACTACATTACAAGCTTTTTCCTATTCTGTCATTACCTCAAACAATTTTTCTATAGTCCCAGTTTCTTTCTTTCCTATAATGATAATCGTCATTGCCTTTAATTTTCAATGTATGATCTATGAATGCGCACTTCCTTCACTACACGACCCCTGGATGCACTACCCCTCCTCCAACCATGACCCATTGATTCGAGATCTCCTTTAGAGCATGACCCATGAAAGGCCACCCTCATACATCTCCTTCCCTTGCCTCAGAGTGGTATTCTCTAAATGGGAAATTAAAGGTAGCAAAGATGTAGCATGAGAAAATGAGTTGAATCATAATAAAGCATTTTTTTTTCATGAAGTGAACTATGAATGCTTATCAAGTCTTTGGACTTATCTACAATGAGATATGTTATAATATAGTTCAAGATATCATTTTTGCTAGTTGATTTAAAACAACTTTCAAGGTTTAGAATAAAACGTTTGTTATTAGCTTAGATAGAGTTGTTTTAAATAATAAACTTAAATATTCTCAACAAAGCTTCTAAAACACTTTAAATTTATGAGATAAATTCGAAGATCTTTGGAAGACTCCAGATGATGATATACAAGATTTTGAATCATCTAATAGAACTTAAGATAAAAACAGAGATGAACCTCTTAAATTAAGTAAGTAATATCCATGAAATTCAAAGAATTAAGAATTCAGATGATGTACACAGTGATATATAATAGTTTGGATAAAATACCCGCGTCCAGGCCTAAAAAAAACTTGAGAGTGCTATTATTAAAATAAATATACAAAGGATATTATTTTTTCAAGTAGTCTCAGGTCTATGAAGTAACTCAGATTGGATACCTCACCAACTTAAGAACTTTAGATATTCTCCTAACTTTCGCATGCAAGACTCAGCCTCACTCCTCACCAATTTAAGAACCCTATATATTATTGCCTCAAGCCCTATCAACCTAAGAAGTGACTTAAATTCGATATGCCACTAATCTAAAATACTTAAATATTCTCCTAACATTGTCGGAGAAGACCCAAATTAGATTGCAGCCTAACCTAAGAATATTAGATATTCTTGTCTCAAGTTTTCTCAGGGCAAGCGAGTCTAGTCTCAGAGTGGATGCCTCATCAATCTAAGAACTTTATATATTTTCTAAGCTTCTTAGGAAAGACTATGATTAGACCACAACCTAACCTAAAAACGTTAGATATTATTTCCTTAAGTTTTTTTAGGAGTAGATATCACTATTGGATCAAGTTCTAATGAAATCTTTTAAATACAAAGACTCAAAAGGTTATATAGGGAGTTTAAAAATGCTCAAACTTAATAACTTAAATTGAGAACTCATCTTGGTTTTGAGATAGTTCAAAGATGTTATTTAAGAAACCAAACATATCTTAGATATACAAAAGAACTATTGGGCATAAGAACACACATAATATGTAAGAGTACTGAAAAATTTTCATACTCAACAATTTTATATCAAGGATCCTATTCTGCTTCTAAGATATAGCCTAGTGATGCTTACTAATTGATATAAGGCTTCCCATAATACATGAATATAATTTAAATTCAGATGTACAATAAAATATGGATTATAAAATATGTTCTCTTGTTCTCCATAAGTGAGTAACTTATGAGGTGAAGATGTGGAGGAGAGATTCTGATAGCAAATATTTCAATATATTAGATCTTCTCAAATCTTTATCTTTTTTAGGAGGTTCTATGGTTTTGTTTAAATAGTTTTGGAGTTACAAAAGACTCATTGGAAACCCTTTCTAGTCACTATCCTCATATTCTTTAAGTGTTAATGAAGGAGAATATACTTTTTGTTTTTGTCGGTGACTTTTGCCATATATGGAAGCTTGATGTGAGAATTATTGTTAATCTAAAATTTTACAAAAATATGGAATCTCGTTGCAAGTATAGTCTAGACCAACAATTAACTCTCAATCAAAGTTTAATTCAAGAATTGTCACAATTAACACAAAATAACCAGGAGTTCTAAATCCTGGGTCGTTCTCCCTAGGAATTGCAAGAAAATGTTCAATTATTGGCTATGAGGGATTGGGGATTGTGATAGCAAGATGCAAGAAAATTAAAAGGCAAGAAATTAAACAAGCATACAAGGAATTAAATGGAAAGCAATTAAAGCAATGAAAATAGAAATTAAATGGCAAAAAGAACACTTGGCAAGGATTGGGAATTAAGGATTTCTATCCTAGTCATGGACCAAAAATATGGTAATTGCATAGAATTAATCCCAATTAGTCTATGCTAACATCGAGTATAAGTCAAAAGGACATAATTGATCTCAATCCATAAGTCCTAGTCAACTCACTAATTAACTTAGTGAAAGACTAGCGTCAATGGAAACCAAACCAACTAACAATCCTAACACAATAAGGAATGGACATCCATAACTCAAGTTCACCTAATTACCCAATTCCAAGTTAAGAATGTGAAAAACTATACAAAAGCTAAAAGAGATATTTTATCAAACACCTAGCATGCATAAAAGGAAAAATATCATAAATTGCAATAAAAATAAAATCTATACTACCAATTGCAATAAAATGATAATAACAACTCAAATAGCATCAAAGAAACATAAAACATTAAAATTGCATTAATAAAACCAAAATTGACAAGAGTATTCATAAACTAAAAATGAAAAAATTGAGAAAATGACAAAAGAAATTAAGAAGATCAAGACAAAAAAGCATAGAAACATAAATGAAACTACATTAAAACAAGAATTAAAATCTAAAATTAAAAAGAAACTAAGACAAAAATTCTAAATTCTAGAGAGAAGGGGGAGCTTCTCTCTCTAGAAAAACTAAGCTAAAACATGTAAAAACCTAAACCTAATTGCTCCCCCCTTCATCCCTCTTCAATTTGGCTTGAAATAGTTTCAGAAATGAGTTGGATTGGGCTCTGGAAGCCCAAAAATCACTGCCAGTGAGTTGCAATTAATGAGGTCACGTGCCAAGACTTGTGCGTACGCACAGAAGTGTGCTTACGCACACTTGCTGATTTTCTTCTTGTGCTTACGCACAAGTGTGTGTGTACGCACACCCAAACACCATTTCCACTACAAATATATGCATATCATTTTGAAACCCCGGATGTTAGCTTTCTAATGCCACTGGAATCGCCTCATTTGGACCTATGTAACTCAAGTTATGATCAATTTAATGCGAAGAGGTCATGATTGACAACTTTGCAAATCCTTCATTTCTTGAATTCTTTCACTTTGCATGCTTTCCTTCCACTTTTTCAAGTCATTATTGCCTTGAGAAACTTTAAATCACTCAAACAAACATATCAAGGCATCGAATGGGAGAAAAGTGAATTAAAATTGGCAATTTTAAGCATAAAAAACATATTTTCACACTAAGCACAATTAAGAAAGAATTCACAAAGCATGCTATTTCAATGAATAAAGACAAGAAAAGTCAATAAAATCTACCTAATTAAAGCAAATAAATACCATGAAATATGGATTCATCAAAGCTTCACAGAGTACTTATTGCTTCCCTAAATGATTTGGCTTGTTACTTCACATTTAAAGC
>NC_029785.2:19254220-19259771 GCF_000816755.2 Arachis ipaensis
TATTTGAAAATTGAACAATGTGCTTTTGAAGAGTGATGTGTTGCTTTTGAGGTAGCTTACCTATTTTTAAAGTAGTATTGTTTATTCAGCTTAGCTTTTAAGGTTATAGTCTTTATTATTTGAATTTTTCCAAATTCAAAAGACATCTAATTTGTTTATATTACTTGAGAAAAAAGTTACTTAATATATTTTTTACTCTTGGGGTCGGAATGAACTTAAACATTCTTTGAGTTCCAGTGCTTACTGCAGCCAAAGTCTCCTCAAATGGTCCTCCACTAACTCTTGCAGTTGGTTGTTGTGGTGTTGGAACATGTTATTATTTGCCAACAGCCTTCCTCCTAATTGGTTGCATTGGTCTCAAGGTACTGTTGGCTGGCCTTGCTGAAACTTGGGCTGGAGGTTTGAATAGTACTTGACCTTACCTTGCAGAGACTGTAGAAACAGGTACAAATGGGACTTTTGGAGTAGATTGTTGGGTCACATTTGGAGTTGTGCTAGCCTGTAAATGAATATGCAATTGCTTGAGATGTACAGTTGGTAAGGTCAAGATAAGTTCTACAAAATTTCTCAAATAAATATGAATTTTCATAATTTGCCTCAATAGAATGCTGGCCAGCGGGGTTCTGATCAGAATGGTTCTGCTTAGTTTATACAGCTACATTTTGCTCTTCACCCTAAAACACCATGTTATGTTAATGCCATAAATGAAATGTGACACTAAAGTCCTCAAATAAAGTAAAAAAATACAACTTGGTCCTTTAAAAATGTGAAAATAGACAACTAAATCCTTTAATTTGTTATCGGGAGGACAGAAACATCCTTCAAGTTGTGAAGTACCTCTGCCTGGGGGGCTGATTGTGGCAGTGGTAGAACCAAAAGTCAAAGGCTTTTATTGTATTCTTCTTTGGTTTCTTCGTCTTTAGTTTTCAATTTGGATTCGATGGCAAACCCTTGCATATCTTATAGTTGTGTCCCCTCTGACCACACTTGCTACATGTCACATAGAAACTCCTCTTCAAATTTTTACCTTCAATTACAGCTTCTACTGGGTCTTTCTGCCTATTATGGACCTTTGGACAACTAATTAGCCTCTTAATGGTTGGTGGGTGCATGCCTAGTTTGATCAGTCCTTATCCATAACTCTTCACTGGTTACTGGCTGGATGAAGTGTTCATAAGTCTTCTTCAGAGATTTCATACATAACCATGGATGCACATAATCTTCAAGGTTATCATATCTTTTTTTAATTGCAGCTACGACATGAGTGCACGACATTCCTTTTTCATGAAAACCCCAACAACAAAGTAAAAATAATTCAAGTAAGGATAACACCAAATACAATGTCAAGTAATGATAATACCAACAAAAAAGCAAAGACAAATTCAACTAAGGATAATACCAAAATACAATTTCCATTAATGATAACACCAATAACAAAGAAAATATAAATCCACACTGACCGGTTAGTTGCCACCTGTTACAAGTGCATGTATGCTTGATCAGATCCACATCAAATTTAGAGTCTTTGTAGGTGACCTCAAAATGCTTGCACTTGTTATCACTAATTCACTCTACAGTCCATTTGTTGCTTGGTATGACAAGCCGCTTCAACCTCTTTTCTTGAATTGGTGAAAGCTATCCATAATGACACTCTATTAGTCTCTTGTGTTGAACCATACGCCTCATGAGATAATATTGCAATTCCTCGCACATTATGAGTATAGGCTTGCACCTGTACTTAACAATTTTCGCATTGAAAGACTTGCACATGTTGTTAGTTAGGTTGTCAACTTTCATACCACAGCTGAAGTAGGCTCTCACCCATATTGCAGGATTAAATTTCATCAGGTATGAGTAGGCATCCTTATTAACTTCTTTCAGCTTATCCATGGTTGCCTTAAACTCAGGGATAGTACACCTTGCATAATTCCACACAATTTTTCTAATGTATAAGTTCTTGAATCAGTTGATAAAATTCTTCCACATGTGCATGACACAATTTCAAACTGGTGCATTCGGCATTATGTCTTTCAATGCGGGCAATAGACCCTAACAAATCATTCATTTGATTAATTGAATCAGAAAGTGGCATGATCAAATTTCATGAATTAAATGAAATTAACTACAAAAATTGAGGTACAAACCTTTCGTTGGTCAGACATAAATTTTCAATCATGATGTTGCACATCTCCAATATCCTCTTGTAGAATGGTAAGAACCACTTTCATGACTCCTTCGATTCAGATCTTGCAACCGCAAAGACAATCACATAAAACTAGTTGTTAGCATCTTGTGCCACAGCAGACAGTAATTGGCCCCCATGATAAGGTTAGAGAAATGCTCCATCCAAATGAATTAAGGGTCTTCATCCACTCTTAAATCCAAGCTTGGAGGCATCGAAACATATATACATTTTGTCAAAGGTAGGGGTGACTGTGGCATGGGAATAACATCTAGCAAGGTAGTAGACCTTGGATTGCTTCTATGTATCTCCATCAAGTAGTCTCTCAACTTCACATATTGTTCTACCTCATTGTCCATAATTCTATCTTTTTCTTCCCTTACAGCTCTATAAACCATCTTAGGGTGTACAATAAGATCAAAATCTTCTCTTTAAAAATCAATAGCTTCATGTGTGGCCATGTGGGGATGGTTGGTCATCCTTTTCTCCACCTTCTTGTTGATCCAGTGTTGGTTAGCTGCATTACTTCATAGGTCTTTTGAATATGTATGCTCATTCCTATATGTTTTCACCTGAAAGCACTACAGCTGTTTATTGTATGAGAGATGGGCACTCCAAGGACAATCTTCACCCTTGTAGCCAACTCTAATTCTTTCTTTGTCATTTTTTATCCAGACCAACTCCCTCTCCTCAGCAATAAACAAATCCTTCACAGCCTCTTGAACCTCTCAATTGTAGCAAATTTTGTGTTAAACTCAAATCTCCCTTCTCTGAAGTCATACTATTCATTAAACTCATGCCAATGTTGTTTGTTCCCTTCATCTTCCGATGAGACAGGGGTATGCAGATCCTCAAATTCATACTCATACACAATGTCCTCATCTTCTGTGTCTATATCACTGACATACTCTGCAATTAGTGGCCTCGTGTTGGGCTCCCTGGCAAGCCTAACTCTATTGGGCTATCTTGTAGGCTCACTTGTGTTGGGTTATTTAGCAGGCCCATTCATCTTTGATAAACCTTTTTCAGTTGAGCCCACCCTTCTTGCTTTAAACCTCTCCCTTTTAGACACATGTGTGGCTTTTTTTTTTTTTTTTTTTTTGCTTTTCCTGGGGTTCAATGTGTTTCTTCGACAATGGAGACACTTGTTTTCTCTTCCCTTTGGCAGCTCTAATACTAATGCTCCTATTATCGATCATCTTCACCACTCTCACTCCCGCTTTCATAACTGGGAAGTGGTGGTTTATACAGCTTATCTTTCGCACTGTCATCACTATCATGATCAATAGATGAGTCATCTAACATCTCCAACTCATTTGGATCCACTTCTTCCTCAACCTCATCATATTTCTCACAAGCACCATCTGCAATCTTAGGATCATCAACAGTGATAAAACAAAATTGTAAAACTCATCAGTGTCTTTGTTCTTCAACTTAGCCTATCGCATTTGGTTGATCCCCGCATCCCCCCTTAGTACATGCAGCCCTGACTCTATATCCTTGCTTTTCGGATCATACCAGTAATCCTCCTTATATGATTGATATCCCAGTCCTTTGCACAGCGTGATTAAATATCCAAAATTGACAAAATTCAAGTCCATGGGTAAAAACTTCTCAACTTGACCATGAAGATAGATTAACTCACCGGTAGATGTCCTTGAAAAGTAGTTCCCATGATGAAACACAGGAACACAAAATACATTATCCATCTACAACATTTTTCAATATACAACACAACACAAAACCATACATTATTAACAATGATCCAAAACCTCACTAAATATTATCCTAAACCTCACTAACCCCACACAATTAATTAGCCACTATCCTCACTTACAGTCCCGATAAATCTTATCTTAGGAGTTAGGACATGTATAACAAATAAAAGGCAGAAGTACAAGTTTCAATAACAATGTACTTACTACTCTCCATGGCGGACGCAGCTACAACAACGAAACTTCACTGGAACTGCTTCACAAAACACCAATGGCGATATGACGAAGATGAAGCGTTCTATTTTTTGGAAGAAAACATCAGTGCTAGGAATTTCTGTAATTGTCTATGACTGATATGGGCATTCTTGGCATATCTAATATGAAGCGTTGAACAATGTTTTTTTGAAATGTCGTCATTTTAGTGCATAAAGACTAATATGTCCAATAACTTTCTATAACAGACCACGTCAGTCTCGTTAATAACATCTTGGTGACACGTACACACATTCTACACAAATGCCACCTAATCTGAATCCGTAACGTTTGGCCAAGCAGATTGAACGGAAAAATCCATATGTCGGACATTTTAAATGGTTAGAGATTGTTTTGTATTTTTTAATTCTGAGAAAATAAAATGTCTACAAATAAAAAGTTCAGAGACCTATTTATTCTTTTCCCTAAAATATATTTATGAGGAGCACTCATGTGCTATAAGGCTAAAAATTTTTATTATGGAAGAGAAATGTGTGCAATTCAATTCTATTGGTAGTGCATGTGTTTTTATTTTGGTATGGAAATCAGTAATTGGTAGGTTCCATTATTTTATAAGTTGATTTTTTAAATTTTTTTAATATCAAATCAGAAGATCCGATTTGTTTATTGTGATTTTTGTTTTTTAAAATTTCATCAATTGGAGGGTTCGATTTTCGTTTCTAACAAATTAAATATTCCAATTTTTATTCCCAAAAAAAATCAGAGAATCCAATTTTCACATTTTAAATAAAAAAATTTTACATTTAAAAATAACACCTTTATAATCCATAATTCTACAAAACATCATCTCCACCCACCAAATATAAAAAATAATTTGCGGTGCTATAACCCTTGCAATAAATTAAGACCATTATTTAATTTACAATTTGCAGCCTACTTTTCTTCGCCTAAAAATATCTAGTATGACGCTCGTGATGATGAAAGCTTGCATGCTATTTTATTTACTATTGAACCAAGTGCAACATCCAAAAAAACACACATGCCATTATATGATTATTTAAATTGATGTTTATGTTATCAAAGTGTATTATCATTATCATTGCAGCGAACAAGATAACAAAGTTTATCAACAAAATAATGAATCTGATTCATTAACGAGTCAGACGCTGTTCCCTGCTAAACTCACAAGTCTAGAATCATTGAACCCAACCTAACCAATCCATTAGCTAATTACTCCCTCCAACAAAGAAGTACATAATCACACATTATATATGAATATATTATATATAATAAACAATTCAGTCATGCAATTTGAAAATAAATAAGTACATAACAAAAATCTTTATTTAAGAAACTTTATAATAAAATCTATCATATTTCATGTTTTGAAAAAAAAGATAAATAGATAAAGTTTCTGTTATAATAAAAGAAATCATTGAAT
>NC_029785.2:19259860-19260150 GCF_000816755.2 Arachis ipaensis
AAAATAAATATATATTTTTTAGGAATTTTTTTGAAATAAAATAAAAAAAATATTTTTTAAAAAAATACACATCTTTATCTTTTAGAATTTAAAACTCTTTTTTTAAAGATTTTGAGAGAAGTTCGTCCAAACTCTCGGCAAACTTTAGTATTTTGGACGAAGTTCACTTAGCTTCGAGACGAATTTTATTTTTTAGACTGGGGTTCACTTCATTTTTCGATGAATTTTATCACATTCGTCCACCTAAAAAAATTAAACATATATTATAAATAATAAGATAATAATTTTTG
>NC_029785.2:19264365-19274865 GCF_000816755.2 Arachis ipaensis
GGTACATTAATATATTAATTAAATTTAAAATAAATAATATTTGTTAGATCATAAAGATATCAATGAGTATAGTAAAAAATATTAATAAATATTATTAATATTAATATTAATGAATAAGTATTTTATTGTACTCTGTTAATATTTTTTATAGTGTAATAAATATTTAAATATGGTATAAAATAAAAAAATAAGGATAAACATAATGAAAAAAGAATAAAAAATGGTTGAGAGTACGTGTAAAAAATTTTATAATATATATAAATAATCAACAATACACTTAAAAATGAGAAAATTTTATTATAGATATCCATAAAGATATAAGACACTTTTATTTAAAAAAAAGGTATTATTTTATTATTTATAACGTGTGTGTAATTATTTTTAGGCAGGAATATAGTAAAGTTTGCCGAAAGGTTAGTAAAGTTCGTCGACAGGGGCTAGGCGTCCAAGAAGTTGAAGTTGGCTGAAGACTTGAGCGAACTTCTCCCAAAATAAAATAAGAAAAAAGGACAAATAGGTCTCTGACTATTTGTCCCGCAGACATTTTCGTCTCTGACCATTGAAAAATACTTTTAAGTCCCTGACCTTCACAAAACTTGGACGGATCAGTCCTTAACGGAGACATTTGGACGGATCAGTCCCTGACGGAGGCATTTGGACGGAGGGACTAATCCGTCCAAGTTTTGTGAAGGTCAGGGACTTAAAAGTATTTTTCAATGGTCAGAGACGAAAATATCCGCGGGACAAAAAATCAGGGACCTATTTGTCCTTTTCTCATAAAAATAAAAATGGATTCTGAAAAATAAAGAAAAATTAATTTTTTTTGGAATTAAAAGTTCTTTTTATTTGATTTCAAAAAAAATTCCATATTTTTTAAAAGGTAATAATATTATTATAATTAACAATGGTACCCCAAAATATTAAAGGTGACTAAATTATATATTTTTTTAAATTTTAAATGTTTATAAAATACTAATATTTTAATAATTTTAAGTATGGATTTTATTTAATATATTTCCGAGATAATTTTACAGTTAATGCAAATTTTCGGTCGATTCTCCTCAACAAGAAGAAGTTGATTTGAGAGCTTGTCAGGCCACTCTTATAGGTTATAAGATGTTCGTCTCTCTTTTTTAAAACATGTATTTGCGATAAGAAGATCAAAGGTTGAGGAAAAGTCCAAAATAGTTTTACCCTCGGCATTGATCACCCCGAAATCATGGCCTCTGTGAATACTCCCATATCCAGTCACTTCTCTCCCAATGTAACACCCTACCATACAGAGACTTATGCTTAAGTCATAATTCAGAGATGGCAAGGTATTACGACCTCTAAAATAAAAATTTAGTACGTATAGTAGTCAACATGGCCATTTAAATCTCCTCCTAAGAAAATCTTATCTCCCAAAGGTCTTATGGAAGGTTTTAGAAAAGAGGAGAGTAATGATCGCATATATTCGGGCAATTAAAGACATGTATGATGGGGCACAACTAGTGTGAAGACTCAAGGTGGTGTGACAGAGGAATTTCCTATTGGTATATGAATTTCCTATTGGTATAGGATTACACCAGGGATCATCTTTAAGTCCATACCTTTTCACATTAGTCTTGAAAGTACTCACAGAGCACATCCAAGAGCCTGTGCCATGGTGCATGTTTTTTGCCGATGATATCGTCCTTATGGGAGAGTCAAGGGAAGACCTAAATAAAAAGTTGGAGTAATGGAAAGAAGCTCTAGAAGTGTATGGTCTGTGCATAAGCCGTAGCAAGACGAAATATATGGAATGTAAGTTCAGTCCGAGAAGGGAAAACCCTAATATAGAGGTGAAGATTGGAGAGAACATCCTACGAAAAGTTAAAAGTTTTAAGTATCTTGGGTGCATCATACAGGATAAAGGAGAGATTGAACATGATGTAAATCATAGGATCCAAGCAGGTTGGTCAAAATGGCGGAGTGCATCTGGTTTTATATGCGACAAAAAAGTGCCTTTAAAACTTAAAGGTAAATTCTATCGCACCGCTATAAGACCGGCTATGCTTTATGGTACGGAGTGTTGGGACGGCTAAAAGGGAGCACGAACATAAGCTGAGTGTGGCAGAGATGAAGATGTTGAGATGGATGAGTGGTCATACGTGATTGGATAAAATAAGGAATGAAGATATAAGGGAGAGAGTTGGAGTAGCACCCATTGTGGAAAAGATGGTTGAATCGCGTCTCAGGTGGTTTGGACATGTGAGAAGAAGACTGATAGAACATCCAGTCAGGAGGGTGGATGAGATGGAAGATGGACAAAGGGTGAAAGGCAGAGGAAGACCTAAGAAGACCATCTGTGAGGTGGTCAAACGAGATCTACATGTAAACGGCCTCTCTGTAGACATGATACATGACAGAGCACAATGGCGTCGTTTGATTCATGTAGCCGACCCCACTTAGTGGGACAAGGCTTTGTTGTTGTTTGTATATAAGTAGTTTGTCTGGTCATTTCTAATTATATAATTGTTAAATTCAAATTTGCAGCATTGCTCTTATCATTTACAAAAAAAAAGGAGAAAAAAAGAAAATGGAGGGGAGACTAGAAGTATGGTGGGAGCGATTTGATGTATGGTGGGGATGATTTACGAGGGAGATAACAAAATTTGAGACGTATAGGGCTAAGACTCAATTTTTTTATCTCCCTCACAAATCGCCCCCACCACACACTAAATCGCCCCGATCATACTTCTAGTCGCCCCTTTCATTTTTTTTTCTTTTCTGCTATTTTTTTTGTCATTTTGCTATTGCTTACAAATCGCAAGGAACGATTACTGCTAGTCTCCAATATCACAATAAAATACATAACTGTATCATAATCACGCATTACACCAACTTACAGTTAAATATTTAAAAAAAAATCGAAGTTCCCCCTATTTTGCTTGAAATGGACCTAATTGTGACTTTCACACAAATCATATTGTGGATGCAGCTAAATAGTATTGCGAAAATAATTTGTGCTTCTCTTGTAGTTTTGATATTGATTAGACAAATTACAAATAGGGTTAAGTACTTTTTTTGTTTCTAAGGTCTTGAGTCCAAATCAAAATTGTCTCCAACTTTTTTTTCTTATTAAAATCATCCACAACCTTACAAAATATTATTAAATCGTCCTTTTGTTCATAAACGATATTTTTCAGATGATTTTGCCCTTAAACAAAAATTAAAAAACTCTTTCCTTCACCACTAACCCCCAACTCCCTTCATCATCATCATTGTGAGGAACTAGATGGGCCTACTTGCAAAAAAGATAAATGGTTCAATTGCATCAAACTCCCATTATTTATCATTAGATAACTACCATAATAATCTCTCACTTGATGATGGTGATTATAAATACTTGAAGAAGAAGAACAAGAACTAGAAGGAAACAAGAATCCATGGCCCCCGAAATTAAAATCTTTGGGAGTAGAGTTTTTGTTGTTGTTTTTGAAAAACAAACTCTGAAAGGGATTAGTAGTAGTAGTCTCCATTGGGAAAAGCCTCTGAGTAGTGTAACTACCTCCAAATTCTTGATTCTCATGATTTGTATTGTTTGATTTGAAGATTCACTTGGCTAAGATCCACTTGGCTTTATTGTTATTATTATCGGAAGGCATGGTGGTCATCAAGTCCTTCTCTTTGAGAAACCTGGAAGAAGAAGAGGAGTAAGCAGAAGAGTCCAATTTCCAGAACCTGGATTTTGTGGTAGTTGTCATCCAGAAAGAGGAAGGGTCATGGAGAAGAAGAGGGAATGGGGTTTACGGCAGTTCAAAGCAAGGTTGAGGGAAGTGAAGAGGGGGAAGCTTATCGATATTAAGTTTTGTAGTATCAAGAAGCCAATCGGTGACTTTGCTTGGTAGAGAGAGTCCCAACATGTCTTGCAAGTCATACAATTGAATGGTGGTAGGGACTGAAAGCCTGATCCGACTGTCACGAAGCCCTTTTTTGATGCAAACCTCGTTTTGCCTGTCTTTTCCCTCAAATGATGAGGGAGAGTAGGAGTCTGGGAGAAAGAGAGAAAGGAAGAGGTTCGGTGATGATGATGAAGGGGGTTGGGGGTTAGTGGTGAGGGGAAGGATTTTTTATTTTTGTTTAAGGGAAAAATCGTTCAAAAATATTGTTTATGGACACAAGATGATTTTATAACGTTTTGTAATGTTGAGGATGATTTTAATAAGAAAAAAAGGTCGGGGACGATTTTGATTTTGACCCAAGACCTTAAGGACGAAAAAAGTATTTAACCTTTACAAATATAATCCATTCAAGGTAAATATCATTCCTTAAATAGTATTCTATAGTATAATTATTACTATTAATAGTATAATTTATCTTTGCAATATGATTATTTAGAATATCATCAAACATTGGTGAACAATCTAATATCATTATTTGAATTAGAAATTGAAAAAGATACATGTCATATTCAAAGGTTTGTAGATGCCATAATCTTAAGTCCTATAGTTGCAACCTCATAATAACCACTCATATACATACCTTTTTATATCTTTAGATAACTTTTCATTAACAATTGAATGCAGTCGATGCTACCCAACATGTCAGGAAAGCCACGAGCCTCCACCATTTGTAGCAAGTGTTGTACATCATTTGAATTTAGTTTTCACAAGTATTCAGCCTCAAATACCAAAATCACATCTTCAATAAATTTTTTTAAGTATTCAATTATGATGCTTTCGTCTATGCATACATAATCATTAACAGCATCAGTTGCTACTTCATATGCTAATTTCTACATAATAGTGCATTTTTATAATGGTGACAAGTCTCTTTTCTCTGTAGCATAGACCTTCTGTTGTGATGGTAATCAGTGACTAAGAGAAGAGGGTTGAATCTTAGTCCCTTTTTCGTTGAGTAATACTTGATGCCTTATAGAATGCTCCAGGAAATTTTTCTGTGTTTTTTCTCATAACCAGACACGAGATATTTTCTTTTTGTCTCGTACCCAGTCAGGAGATATATTTCAATTATGTCTCCTTAGCAGCAGAAACTGAAATGGAGTAGAAGAGAAAGAGAGAATCACACCAAGAAGTATCCTGGTTCAGTTACTAAGTGCAATGCAGCCTACGTCCAGTCTCCATTACAACAATGATAAAATTTCACTATAATCAAACAGATTACAGACTCCAATTCTATCTCCAATCCTGAACTTGACTTGGTCACCTACCAAACTTTCAACTGCTAAGTGCTAACCCAACTTGCAAGGGGATTCCCACAGAATCATGATACACAACACATAGATGTATAAAGGACCTCTAAGACACCTATGGCTTTTTCTTTAATTTTGTACACTCTTCCTTTTTTCATTCACTGGCTTTTTCTTACAAACTTCACACTGTTTGTCTTTTTCACCATGAGACTCAGACAGACAAAACTAAAGAAAATACAAAATGAAACACATTGAAGGAGAAGATCTTCTATTAGCTTGGGTAGCTATGAGAACTCTGTGCTTACTCTCCTTGTCTCAACCCTTGGCCGTTCACCCTTATTATAGAAGGGGAAGCTTCCAAGGTTGAAATGGTTCAACTGAGCCAACTTCTTCTTCTTCAACACCAAAACCTGTTCGAACAGAGAGAAGAGAGAGGGAATCGAAAGCAAAAACCAACATGCAATTACCTCTCTCTCATCCTTTCTCATCAAGCTTCATCAATTTGAGCCTTCCATCTTGACTTGGTCCCCAAGAAGGATTTCTGACTCTTGATGAATGCTTGATCCTTGATAGCTCCATCTGTTCCATTTTTGCTTCCTCCTTCACATAGCTACAGTAGCTACCTTTTGTGATGGATGAACAAAAAGTAGAAAGAGCCATACCACAGGGATCTTCTTCTCTGACCGAATCGGATTGCTACCATTTTTAGTCATGGAGATCTTGAGGCTTCTTCACCACATATTGCCATTAGTGGTAAAGATCTCAGTCACACCATATTGTAGATCTTCCTTTTGCAAGGGCCATCATCACCTTGGCCGCTTGCTTCTTCCTAGCTTCTTTTTTCTTCTTCTGATTACTTGCTTCTACCATCTTCTTCTCTGACACTGAAATGACCAAAGTGAAGAGAGAGAAGAGAGAAAAGAGAGAAAAGCTTTCAATGGAAGTAAAGAAAAAAATTAAAAACAATTAAAACCCATTTCCTATTCCTATGCATAGTAACGTGTGTGGCAATAAAAGTAATCAAATTAATTTCAACTTTCTCTTTCCACTTACCAATGCAATTAAACCAATGTTAATTAAATTTGAATTCCATCAAAAAGGAGAGTGGTTAACTGAGGAAAGCATGCATCATTGCTTTCTTTCTTCTTCCAATTTTCGGACCAAACCTTATTGGTCTTGTAACAAAGATTAATTGGGCTTGCTCAATAATTTTCTGGCCCAACTAACATATGAATAATTTAGCTATATGTCATGTAGAATATTTGTGCAAGGCTGAATATATTTTCTTAACATATTTGGGCTTTAAGTTGCTTTATGCCCAATGACCAAGATCTGCACATAAAACAGAAATTATTAACTAAATAATTTGAAGCTTTAAAGACAAACTAATAATTTCTAATATTTTTAACAATGTTTAATCATCACAATGAACTTGAAGTTTTTCAAACTCAACATGTTGGAATTTGGAAATATGGATAGACATTTGAGAGTCATCTACTATCCGAATGAATACATGTCTTCTCATTCGAAACTTTCATAAAAAAATTTTAACATGATACACTGGCTCTTCTACAACATAATCTTTGAAAAAGTGATTATGTCATGTTTTTCGATCTCCATTGATCCACTTACAGCAGCTGAGGAAGGGATTTTTTTTATGTCTTCTTCTAATCATTGAACAAATATCCATTGATCCAATTATCCGTGAGTGTGTTATCTTAACTTCTTCTGCCCTACAAAACTTCATTAAGCATATCATCAAAATTCTTATTGTTATCAGAATTTCTAACTATTTGTTGAAATGAATTGTTTAGTAATCTTGTAGGGTGAAAAACCAAATGAATTATAAATGAATGATAATTAATATTTATAAATATCTCTATAACTAGTTACTTCCTAATGCCTACTTTTACAATGACTAGTTCATAACGGCTAGTTTTGAAATGACTAACTTATAATAGCTAATTTTTAATCGTTTGTTTATAACAATTAGAAAATAAGTAGTAGTGCAACAATTACTTTCATAAATGGTAGTTCATAATATTATTGATTCATTTGAATAAAACATAATATACCCCAAATAAAATAAAACAGAGTACATTGCAAATGAAAATACGTAATGAAAATTAAACAAATAATGCTAAAAATACTACTTAGCGGTAGGAATACAATCAATAATTAAGTAAACTGCTTTGCAATAATTTTCTCGTATGCAATCTTATGAAAAGCTCGTTATTTTTCACTCATTGTAAAGGTACCGACATTAAGTATTTATATATTCATTTTCCTTTTCCTTCCTTTGTCATCCTCTCTATTTCTCTTTTCTTTTTGCATTTATTTCTATTTTTTTAATGTACCTCTAAGTTTATAAATCTTGTTCTTTTATTGCCATTTGAATTTGTAACTCCTTTTTCTCGATTGGTATAATCTTTTCTTTATATTCTCTTTCCTCTTCTCTTTTCTTTTTCCTATCGAGTAACTCCTTTTTCCTAGCATTCATAATATGTTGCATGAAAGATAATTTTTTAACTACTCATGATTTCTTTTCATCAAAGTCTTCAAATATTTGTACTTTTTACTTATCATTTCTCTTGCTCTTCTTTGATTTTTGAGGACAAACGGGGGAGTTCACACCAATTTCTTCAGTCAACGGTATTTTTGAATTTGATGATGATAAGTATGATCTAGTTGCACTAACCTCGGTTCTCTTTAAACTTCCATTTTGTGTTGGTAGTTGATTTTTTCATTTTTATTTCAAACGAAACATATTCAAATGTCTCTCAAAAAAAATTTTGGCTATAATTTTTTGAATAGAGTTTATAGGGCAACTCTTTTATATTATCAAAGTTCGAACAACTCATGTTTTACGTAGTTCAATCGTAACAACTAGCAAATTATACAACTTTCTTGTTGATCTTATACCATAGTTTCTTAGAAGCAATTACGCCCCTCCCTTTCATGCCTGGGTTAAATTCTTCACAGTAGTCGTGGATCTAATTCTAAAATGTTTTATCCTTTTGGTTGGTACCGACTATAGGGTCAGTTAAAACATTCAACTATGCACTGATCAATATCACATTCTCTTCACATTGTCAGTATTGAATGCTATCTTGTCTACGATTTTCAATTTTATCATCATTGAGGTTGATAGCATCTATTCCACAAAGGTTAGAAAAATCTGAATATTGCAACTTTGGACTAGAGCGTATCAAACTTTGATTTGATGAATTAGAAGAGCCACCAACATTAACTGAGTCAGGCCTCGATGCACTGAATTGAGTTTCAAATGACAAGGATGTTGAGGCTATATTTTCGATTGAGGATTTAAATATGTTTGGGGATGGATATTGTGGTATTTTTGAATTTTGATTATGTGGTTAAAAAAAATAAGAAATTGATTATTATAAAGAACTTGAAAATTGAAATTATGAAGATTTTATGAATTTGGATTTTGAAATGTACTTAGTACTGTAAAGTTTTTATTTAAATTTTGAGAGTTTAAATGTGAGATTGTTGAGTATTTAGATTTTGAAAAAAATGGTAAGTTATTAAAAAAAAAGTGATTTATATTTTTTAAAAAAAATATATTAGTAGAAGTATAAATGGAAAAATTTGTAAAAGAAAATTAAAAAAAATGAAAGAAGTTATGATAATAAAAAGGGCAATCTATCTAATTAAATAAATTCGGTGAATTGTTTACTTGAATACACAAAAGAAAAACCTCTTACGTATATGTGCAATTTCAATTTTATGTAAACCGTGGGAGCTAACCACGATTTCTAGTTTGTATGTAATCCGTGGCTACCCACGGTTTATGAAGAGGAGGACTTGAACGAAAACTCCCATAAGTTCTCACGGTTTACATGCAAAGTAAAAATTATATGATCAAATTTTTTAAAAACCAAAATTTTTTATTTTTTATTCTTAAATTATATGATCAAAATTTTTTTATTTAAATTAAAAAAATAAAATAAAGTCCAAAAATTTTGGTTTTAAAAAAATTTGATCATATAATTTATACTTTGCATGTAAACCATGGGAACCTATGTGGGTTTACGTTCAAGTCCTCCTCTTTATAAACCGTGGGAAGCAACCACGGTTTATGCCTTAGCTTTTTCCTTCATAATCCGTGGTAGGTAGCCACGGATTATGCCCAACATTTTCCAACCATAAAACCTTGTAGCCTTCAACGGTTTACATACAAATTAGAAACCGTGGTTAGCTCCCACAGTTTACATAAAATTGAAATTGCACACGTACGTAAGAGATTTCTCTTTTATGTATTCAGGTAAACAATTTACAGAATTTATTTAATTAGGTAGATTGTCCTAATAAAAATGTGTAAATAGTATTTATAGAATCAATGAGTATAAAAACGACAACATTAAAATAGTAATATTTTAATATAATTATTGTAAAAAATATAAATATTTTTATTTTTTGATAATAATTTGTCAGATGAGGTGTTATGATTGGTTACTCTAAATCTCTCTAAGTTGATTTTTCTCTTCTCAATCTATATGTAGATACTCTTTTTAGGATTCATCCTGGAAGCTTCAAAAGTTATTTTTTTTGAGTTTTTTACTTATAAAAAATAGTAGTATTAATGTTTGGTATAATTTTTAAAATTAAATTGTAGTTTTTTAAGAAGCTATTTAAATATTTATGGAGAAGTTAAAAAAAATGACTTTTTTCATAATAAAAAAACTTTTTATCACATTTTTTTTTTAAAATAAACACTTTTAGAACTAAAAAATTAAACATAAAATAATTTATTTATAAATTACTTTTAATATAAGTATTTATTATTTAAACAATTTTTTTCAAAAAAAAATTAATTAAACTATTTATTCAACTAGGTCTAGTCTCTAACAATTGCTCCTCAGCTTTTGTAAGAAAAATCTAAAACAAGATCTTTGATTCTTTGCTATTAGAAAAAGAAAGTACATATATAAAAAAGAGAGTAGCAAATCTATCTTAAGACAAAAACATTGAACACAAAAGAACGAAAAAATAAGATATATTAATTAGGTACTTTTATAAAACTAAAAAAATTATTATAAGATATTTTATAATTATTTTTGACAAAGTTATCACTAACCTTCTCTTAATAAAGTGTTACCAAATCTTAAACCTACAATAATGAAACCGTTGAACCAACCAACACACCTATTGTTTGCTTTTTAATTAACATTGTTATAATATGTTACTTTTACTCGTAAAAGTTGAAAAACTGACAAGCTGTGGTTTTAAAATGGTATATAGTCCCTTCACCATTATACCCTTTTGGTCGCTTCCTTTTTTTTTCTTTTTATTTATTCTTT
>NC_029785.2:19274899-19279089 GCF_000816755.2 Arachis ipaensis
GTCTGACTGCTTTTGGCCGAGAGAACTGATTCAAAGGACGCCGTTGATGGAGACTATTCATCACCATCCCATGATATTTCCAAGACACCAATAAATAAATAAATATATAAAATACATTTTTTATTTTTCTCCCCTGCTGGCTTCAGCTTCACCCTTCTCGTAAAAAAAAAAAAATTGACCCATTATTTAATTTACCATTATGATATATAAACAACTAAATCAAATTACTATACAAGACAACTAAAAAAAAATAAAAAGAAAAGTGTGTAATCTCTATGTATATTATTTATATTGTCAATCATACAATTTTCTCGCTTTTATGTATTTATTTATTATCATTGAAGCAATCAAGCATTTTACCCTTATAAGGAGGGTGGGTATAGTAGCTAGCATCTTTTATTTCTCTTTGGCAAAGTTTCCAAGACCAATCACCCACGAAGCAAAGAGAAATAATATAAGAGGAACAAATTGACAACCATGTGAATATGTGATAGCAATATATCCCAAATTAAGAAACGAATAGGTGCTGTCATAAATACCATAACGCTGAAAAGCAATAAATCGGAATTATATATATATATAAGATCGGAAAATTTTAGTCAGTAGTAACCCAGAAAATATATATATATAATATAATATATATCTAGTTAAAGATTTTCGTCCGTTTGTTAGTTGACTGACCCAGACCCATTAGACCATTGCATTGAGTTCCTAATTTGGGTCACTTTTCCTTCTTGCATGTGTTATCCGCTTCTTTCACCTCAATAGTAAAAGCTTTTGTTCTTGTATATAGTAGTAGGGGTTCTGAGTCTGGGTTGGACATAACAATAGTGTTGCTTCCATCTTTACATGCCAAAATAAGAAAATTTTAAAGAAATGTAATGTTTGGATGACAAACCTTTCTAAACACACTATATCATCATCACCTTAGGACAAAATTGTAGGTCCCACAACAAGAAGTGCAAATTCACATTTCTTCTCCCAATTCTGGTGAGTGACATCAATGGTATGTTTGGAAAAATACTACGTCATCCGAACATAATTTTGTTACTAAGGGGGCAGAGTGAGCATGTATGTTATATAATCATTATTTTTAATCAGAAAATATAAAATGGGGAGGCAGGAAAATTTTTAATTTTTTTTTTTTGAGTAAATGTCATTTTCCACTTTGATGATTTGCTTCAAAGATAAGATGTCCTTTCACAATTCAAAAATTTCTAATTGATCCCCAACTATTTAACTAACGGGTCTAAGTGGCCTCTATAAACGAAAATCTACTAATAATGTATCAAAAGCTGCTTAGACCAGTTAATTAAATAGTCAGAAACTCATTAAAAACTTTGGAATTATAAAGAAACATTTTGTCTTTCTAACAAATAATCAAAATAAAAAATGACATTTACATTTTTTTCCCATATATGTAAAGAAGGGTAAGGGTAAGAGTGGAGTGAGTTAGGAGGGTCTCATAATTGTGTGGAAGCCATTTTTCTGCAGCCAACCTTGGTGATGAGAAGAGGGTCTACTAATCTGTGGTGGGAATCCTGATGATGCTGCAGCAGTGGCCAAATAATGGTGTGGAGGTCCTGGTTGCAACTGTTGTTGATGATGATCCGCCATTGATAATGAAAGATCATTCCCAATGCGACCTCCATTACTACTGCTGCTGGAGAACTGCACTTGGGTAAATAAATAAATAAATAATAGAATGACTCATTTTGTTACTCATTCTGAACTCGTTAGTCCTATTCACATGTGCAACAAGGTTTAAAAAAGTTTGTCAAATAAGTATATACATAAAGGGCAAAGAATCATCTTGCTTTCTGTGTATAAATCAATATATATCAAGAATCATGTGTTAGGCTATTATTTTTTCTTCATCTACTAAATGTTTTCTATACCAAACGATTTTTAATTGGTAAAATTTGTCAAAAAAAAAATGGTAATTAGTGTTAATAATTTGAAATTTTAGTTAAAAAGCTTTATAACTATAGAAAAATAGGAATAAAAATTAAGAAAACGTATAAAATCCACACACATATATATTAATCATCCTCATAATTGTTCCAAATTGTCTAAATAATACAACTGTGCATATGATTTTTTTTGTGTACAGAAAAGATCTGGCCTTATGTGTATATGATTAAAAACAATCATGGACAGCTAAATCATAAATGATAATTGTACCTTTTTTTTTAGTAGACATCAAGCTTATTCACTTCTCTTCACTAATAAATAGATTATTTTCACACCCGACCAATTAGCAAAAGAGGTGAATAGGCTCGATATAAAAAATAGCCATACTAAGAGTATATCAAAATAATTGAGTGTAAAATATATATTGAAATACAAATTATACATTAAAAATAGTTAAATTATACATGTATTTATATACAAATATATTATGGCTGATTTTTTGGCGTGAACATAATATTTTTTATAAAAAACATTGAAAATAAAAAGAGACATAACTTTAGAAAAATAATAAATCACAATTGTAATAAACATATATGAAATTTCAGGAATAATTGTATACTATATGTGTTGGTGATAATGGGTGGTTGTTCTTGATCTATGTCTCACCCATTTTGATGCATGATGAGCTAAAGGGAGATTTAATGGGAGAGGTACCCACATAAAAATTTGGTGGTTGAAGATGTGCAAAATTGTGAAGCATTTGAGGCTCCCCTGGGGACCTGTAGGGTCCATATCTTTGCGTTTCATTAGATGCTGAACAAGTAGTAGAATGGATGTGGGTTTGACTCAGCATCCTCAAGGCTTCACTCTCTCCGTGCAAATCCCTTCCTCCATGTGCTTCCATGTTTCTATTGCACGGTTTTGGTAGGATATTCACCAGCTAGATTAAAAATAAATTCAAAAACCAAATAAATTAGGAAATTCGACAAAGTAAATCAATTATGTGCGCTTTTAAATAATTGTTTATTCAGACAAAGTAGTACATGGAAAAATCTGTGTATTTTTGTTTTATAAATTGTGTTCCAATATATTGTTTTCTTTACTATACTACTTTGTCCAAAATCCAAATAGACAATTATTTGGAGCCGAGTAACAAGTAATTATTAACGAAAACCTTATAATTAATGAACCTTAGGCTTGCTTGCACCATTTCGCCAATTGGATTCAGATGGCATGAGCTGCTGGGGATGATCTTGAACATTTGTGGTGTGATTCCCCAATGCTCGACTATTGTTGCTAGATTTGAAACTTGAATTGCCCAAACTTAAATCTAGATTGTGATCTGCAGCATTACCTGTGGGTTCTACTGCCCAATAATATATTATTATTATTACTACATGTTAATGAAAATAATAAAAATATGAGTAAATAAATACCTAATACTATCTTTGACCTTTTTTTTTTTGTATAACTAGATCCACATTCTCATGTGAACATGATATTGTAAACTGAAAATGTCTTTATAAAAGTAGCGACCATATTTAAAATAACATACAGAAATACTGATGTGTCATTTTTTATGGTTGAAAACAAGATTCTAATTTTATTTTGATTAAAAAATCGAATTATGTATATATAAAAAATTAGATAGAAATTATTATTACAGTCCACATACACTACTCACCGGAATTAAGCTCATTTTCATAGATGCTGGGATCAAAATTGGTGACGGCCTCTTTGCCGTTGCATTTTATTGCTGCTTTATCATAGGCCCTACAAAGAATGTGCAAGAAAAATTTAAAACCCTAGAAGATGGGCAATCTAGTAATTGAAATGTTAAAAAGTAAATAAGCAAATTGACAAGGCAACGAAAAGTAGATACCTTGCAGCTTCAATCTCGGTGTCAAACAAACCCAGATAGACGTACCTAGTGAAATCAAATTTATTAATAAGCTTAGACTCTATTTCATGACAAATATACATATATAATATAATAATTAAGAACTGCATGAAGAATCATATATACTTTTTCCCTAAAAATTGTCCCATTCGAGCTTCCCATCTTCCACATTTGTGCAAAGTTACACCTCTATATTTAGAGCTTCCTCTTGGAAACCCAGTGCTTTGTCGGCGAAGAACGTGCACAAACTCTTCCTTAGTCAGATTGCTCATCTGTTTAAAATACACACCGCATTTAAATCCAGATTAATGTAAAATTAAGAAAAGAAAAAATATTATTATAACGGTATATATATATAGAAGATAAGGTGTATGTA
>NC_029785.2:19279220-19280200 GCF_000816755.2 Arachis ipaensis
TTTGATTGGATTCTGTTGAAATTAAAGTTCTCACCGAGCAGCTGCATGTGCAGTGTCAAATCCACCTAGACAAATTTTACCCAGACAAAAACCATCTCGTCAGTCATCACAAGAGAAAATTTCCCCCACTACACACAAATAATAAAAACATGTATGTACACTCTTGTTTGTCTCTCTTCTTCTTCTACCAAATACACCCACAAAAGAAGAAAAAAAAAACGAAATTCCACACATGTTTTAGCCACTTATAACTATCCCCACACAAAATAATGCACATAATCATTAACATACATATAACAACTTACCCAGATACACTTGTTTTCCACAGTCCCTGCATCATCCAAGGACACAAAACGTAAATTAAAAAAATAAAATAAAACTTCAATTGCAATAAGTTTCCCTATAAGTGTTGAGCTCTTTCATTCTTTCAAAAAAAAAAAAAAAACCTTGAATTCCAAGAATAAATGGACTAACCAAATATGAGACTCCCATCGACCGGTTCTTCTGTAAAAAGTGACTCCTCTGTACTGTGAGCTTCTTGACCGCGGTCCTCGGCGACTTTTTTTCATGGGTTGAGAAGCTTCCAGTGATGATTTTCCAGCACCAAGTGTTTCTGATTGGCAAAATTTCACGCCTACCCAGTGAGCACGAGGGAAAGTAGAGCCACCTCCGTCGCCGTCGCCGTCACCGTCACCGCCGCTTCCAGCCGGTGATGATGCGGCGGCCATATCAGCCTCCTCCATGGGGAAAAACTGCCGAGTCACTACCTGGCTGTGGTTCTCGCTATCCATGGAATCTTCATCTTCATCTTCTTCATCATCATCACCGTGGGTTACTGAGAACCCGAATATCTTGCTTCTTCTACTCTTCTTCATGTCCGTTGTTGCTCTTACGACGCTACCTTCTTCTTGTTGTTGTTCTTCTTCTTCTGATCCGTCTTCGATGACAACTGCGGAGGAGCTTGAATTGGAAACAGATCC
>NC_029785.2:19280493-19281367 GCF_000816755.2 Arachis ipaensis
TTATTGTTGTTGTTGTTGTTGTTATCGTCGTCTCCGTCTATGGAGTTCTTGAGAGAAGAGCAACCTTCTTCGGATTCCTCAACCTTTCTCCTCCGATCGGGTGAGTCATTGAGATCCCACATTCTTTTTTTCTCTCTGATCTCTTTCTCTCCCCTTCAGCTGCAGTTACAGTTATAGTTACAGGCCTTATTGAAAAGAGAAGAGAAAGAGAAGAGAAACCAGTAAGTAACACAGATTTTTTTTATTATTATTTCCCACTCTCACATCAGGAATAATAATTAAAAAAATAAACGCTCTCTCTCTCTCTCTCTTGGTTAATATTTTTTTTTTGAAAATAAAAAGTTAATTTGGGTTGGCCTGCAGTGCTGCAGAGGAAGGTTAAACTCTGTGTGAGTGTGTCTCGGGGTGCGTATTGTGCTTTTTCTCTCTTGATTGGAATAAAATAATATATATACAGAGAGAGATAGAGAGTATGTGAGAAGAAGAAAAAAGGAGGAGGAGGTTGTGGACGGAAAGGTTGAGTGTGTAGTAGGAAAAATTCACAGAAGAAAATCAAAACCTAGGACGAGTTAGAGAGAGAGAGAGAGAGGAGGGGTAGGTGTTGCAAAAATGTAGTAAAAGAGATGTTGAATGATGTTTGTATTCCACAAGTGCCCAATACAGCATAGACGAGGCCAGTTTGAGCAAGCTTAGCCGAAAGCATCTCACCCTTCTCCCTTAACACTCTTACATACACACGATGCCTTTCTTCTCACTCCTCACTCCTCTCTCCTCTCTCTAACCACTTCCTTCTCTTTTCAATACACACATAATTTCACTCTCTTCAATTCAATGTCCTTTTTCCTTAATTTAATTTTTATTTATGTATTTTAGT
>NC_029785.2:19281388-19317777 GCF_000816755.2 Arachis ipaensis
TGTAAAAATAAGTATTTTGATATTTTAATTTACTATTTTGAATTCAAGTTTTATGAACAACAAAATTTCTACCCGAATAAACTCCTTAATTTTTTTCATAAAACTCTAGTGGAGTTAAACCAAATTATTAAAGCCAAGAGGGAGATGCCAATGATTCAGTCATAACTAAAATCTATATTCTTATGTATTTATTTAAGTTGTGTTTACCTTGTTACCGAGATTGAGAGAGAATTAAATGAGTGGCGGAAATTGGGAAAGAAAGAACCATCTCTTTCTTAAACAACTTTCCCACGTTAACCAAATCGAAAAGCATCTGAGGGGGAGTGCGTCTCTCTCTCTCTCTCTCTCCAAAGCAAATTACCCAGTAATGGAAATAGACAGCGCAAGCAGTGCCAAAGATAGATAATTACCCAAAACTAGCTTTTGTTAGCTTGTAATCAATCGTTAATGATTTCTATGCAATAAATAATAAATAACTTAAACGCAAGTAATCACAAAGGTCCTCAACTCTCGTCGCATCCACGCCTCCAAGCATTTTTATCTTTTTAGGATCATGACTAAGTTTTACCCTGTGGGCGTACCCAAGTGGGAAAGTAATTTGGGGTGGCGGAGGAGGGTATTTTGGGGAATACAGATGAATGATTTGTAATTGTGAGTGTACTAGATAGAGAGCACAGTGGAAAATGGGAAAGGGAAATGGAAATGTGTTAAGAGTTTGGGGTAGGTTTTGGCATCAGAAAAGGAAATGGGAATAATAGTAGTAAAAGGAAACTCTTTCCAGAAAAGTCCAATCCAAGAGTACGGGAAGAGGGCCACCTTTGCCTCTTTCGTTCTCCAAGCGACCAATGGCCTTCCTACGCTGTACCTCGTATTTATGACCCTTTCTCATTACCTCACTCTCACCACCCTGCGCGTGTTTCCCAAAACTACTCTCTTTTTTTAAGATTTAACTAATTTGTATTTTAAGAGCACAATTTAAAAATGAATTATCGGTCAAAATCGTCTTTAAAAGTTATTAGATCTTCATTTTAGTCTCCAAGAGCTAAAATTAATCAAAAGAGTCTCCAAAAAATATCTGCGTTGGTGGAGTTTATCGTTCCGTCATCTCAGTTGATGAGGTGGCTAATGTTCGTTGAGTTAAAATGTTAACTTACAGCATGGCACACCCTAAAACGATATGGCTTCAATCCCCTCCCCCAAAACCATCAAACGATACTGTTTGAGGTCCAGAATGGGATATTCAAACGTTTCTCCACATCACTTTCTCTCATAACAACCCTCTTCATGTTTTACTCCAAAATCTCTCGTCTCCTCTGTACTCTGTGACGCTCTGCCCTAAGACACTTGCCTATGATCTGAACCTACCTGTTTATTTCATGACAAATTTTGCGAGGCGACATTTGCGAAGGAGTTCGCACTACTAGAGTGTAAAGTTGGAGGAGTTCGCTGATAAACCACTATTTTATGGTTTATCTTATGCTCAATTGAGTGGTTTATATCAATTCTTTACTCACTTATTCATGTAATTGCATGAGTTTATATTTTCCTTCTTGATTTTGTGCTATGATTGAAAACATACTTCTTTGGTCTTAAAATTACTAATTAGAATAAATGACCATTTTGTACCTATGAGAAATAAAAACGCTGACATTTGTACCCATGAAAGCTCGAAACTAATCTTATACCCATGATAGATGCTGTCCGTGTGACAAAAGTGCCCTGACTTGGATCTGAGCTTGGTTCGTGGGTTTCCAAACCTACGTGGCACTCCCACCCCTCCAAAGCCATGTCTGACGTGGATGTGAACGTTGATTATCAAAAGGGATAGGATGAACGCATGAAATCAAAACCCTAGGTAGCTTCCCCCCTCCCCAATACAAACCAGGATCTAAAGAATCGAAGCTTGTTGAATCTCATTGACTGTGAGGTGCACCCACGGTGATAAAGAATTAGGTCGTACCTCCCGCAATGTCTTTCCGCAGATTTACCCCTGCTCCAAGTGATGGTAGTGGTAGTTCTTCTTCAAGTTCGAAGAAGAAGAAGGTGAAGAAGCTGGACGGCAGATGCTTCTGTGGAAGAGAGTTTGCGTTGATGGAGTCTGGCACCGTTACGAACCCTAATCGATAGTTCATCAGATGTCCTCTATGGGCGGTAATGGGCAGACGCTGTTAGAGTTCAGGTGAGAAAGTTTTCTCTGTATTTAAGTTGACCAATCGGTGCATTTGTTTTATTTTGGCAGACAAGAGACTGCAAATACTTTGTATGGGTTGATGAAATCGAAGAAGGATGGGAGGGCATAGCAAGATGTTTGGCCAAAAGATAGTCAGGGAGTTCTTATCCAAGGTATGATGATGGGCTCACTGTCACTGAACCTGGGGAAAATCAGCAAGCATCATCAATCCTGGCGAGAAGGATGGACAAACTTAGAGTTTAAATTAGGGGTGAAATTAGGGGAATTAGAGTGTTACTTTTATGGATAGCGTTGGGTGTTGCATTTTATTTTTGTTCTTTGTGCTGTATTTCTTTATGAAAATGTAAAATTTGTATAGAGTTGGGGTCTTTGTAAATCATGAGAGAATGAATGTATTTCCTGATTTTGACATAGACACTTTGATGATGTTGTTGCTTTGTAAGTTCTATATGATAAATTTTATTGCTAGTCACTTGGATATATATGCACATGCAACTATATTTTCAACTTAAAGAATCATAATTAAGCTCCATCTGTGACATAGAGACCTAATGGTTGTGGTAATGAAGTATAAAACTAGGCATAGTAAGTGCTGTTCGATTAATGATAATCTTGTTCCAAAACAGAGTGAGTAACAATTATACATAAAAGGTGCAACTTGAAGCATAAGCTGAAAACCAGGAAAGCTAACTCAACAAGTGGACTGACCATGAATTAAACCAAAAAACATAGTTGATTACAGCAAAAGTAGCATTTCACAGTCAAAACAACCAAAATAGCAATGTTGCTTAGTCCAACATAGTGAAATAAACCAACCAGTGCCCTAAAATTAGTATATCAGTTATGGCAATTACATCAAAATAGCAAAAAAACATTCAAAACACCGTCTATGACATTGGTGTTGAGTTACTGCTCCGGCTCGAGATTCCATTTCTGGTTCCGCTTGATGTACCTCTCTTGCCTCGACCTCTTCCTTCACCCCTGCCTCTAATGGCTGTGCCTCTTGGTCTAGAAATACCGTCCACATCCATTGTCGGCATGAACTGCACGAACCTTGTGGTTGTCCCTGCACTAGTACCCTGCAGTAGATTTGGGTTTGTTTGAGAGTTGTGTGTGGAAGGGGTTGTAGTTGGATTCTTCGGAGATGGTGCTAATGCTTGTGGGGTATGTGCAGACGGAGGGGGGGTCGCTTGACGCTTCTCCTTTTATGATGTTTCTTGGCTGCTCTAGTGGTTGTTGTAGTCTGGGGTTGTGTGGCTGCTGGTTGTGGCATCAAAGGTGGAGGCTGGATTCCAATGAACAACCAGTGTAATAGTATGAGTCGTTAAACAAATGTAATTAAGGAAATGAATCAAGTAACGAACTAACCTGTGAAGTCTGGGCTGCTGTGGATCCGTTTCCCACCTCAGTTGTTGCTGCTTCAGCCTCGGCAGCTTCTAATGTCTCCTCATAGTACATTTCAACCAGCATATCTTCATCCTCATCACTTGCAGGGACTTGGGGTGCAGCACTCCCTTCACCCATTGCTTCCTTTCTCTTCTTATAGCTTCGCTTGTTATGACCAACCTACGTAAAATAGGAACTACTTAAATTGGTACACATGGAGTTAAATAGGTACACATGAAGTTAAACATCGAAGTATAATACACTTAACACACCTGGAGGCAGTATTTGCATACGATGGTGGCAATCCTCCTCTTAGTTCTGTGAGGATCACTCTTATCCTTAGGGGCATCATTTCTTTTGTCTCTTTTCATTGAAGGTCTTCCGATTAGCTTTTTGTACTGAGGTGGCAGAATTGGTAGGGTGTCAAGGTGTTTCCAGAACTCTTGGCTTGGAACTGGGTGCATTGAAGTCTGATATGCAGCATTATAAGCACCCATTGTGAGCCAGTTATGTGCATATTCTTCGGGTCTTCTATTCTGGCTAAAACAGCACATGCATGTCTACAAGGTAGCCCAGTCAATTGCTAGAGTCTACAACTACATGTACCTTTGCCCAAGTCCACATTGGCCTTCATGGGAAGACAATGGACTTCATAAACATTTCCCGTGTCATCTCTCCAGTTGGAAGAGGTCTCCATTTGTTGCTCTCTCTTTTCTCTCTTTCTAATCTGCTCTGTTGGGTTAGGGGTAACCTCCCACTGTACCCAACCAAAGCCTTTTTGTTCCTTGCCATGATCCGCATGACGTAGCACCTCACTTCTTCCAACATGGTTATAATAGGTTTCCCCCTCATCTTCTTGATCTTCGCATTAAACACCTCGCAGTTATTATTGGTGTAGTTGTCCATCTTAGGGTACTCACTAAAATGTGCTCTGCTCCACTGTTTCGGACTAATCTTGTCCAAGTATTCCCAAGCCCCTACGTTAATCTTTTTTAGCCTATCCATTGCAGCATTGAAGTCCTGTGTCGTTGTGGCCTTAGCACATGACCACATACACTTCTTCAGCTACAAGTCACTCCATTTCTTGCGAAAGTTTTGTCATATATGCATGGAACAAAACCTGTGGTTGGCGTTTGGGTATATTTCTTAGACTGCAAGAATTAACCCCTACAGATAACCATTAATATAAATAGCATCCAATAATCACACTTCAACAACTATCAATAACAAGCATGAAAACAATAATTCAATAACAATTCTTGTACAATAATTCAATTTTCAGCCTTCAATGACCATAAACAACATTTATCATAATTCAATAAATATACTACCAGACCCTAAACCACACTAATAATTCTTCTACAGTAAGCTTCTAATTCTAGTTCATTAGTCAAGCATAAAAACCTATACATTGCAGAATTAAAACACATAACAGAATTAAAACACAAATACCTTCTGCATGTCCGACATGAAGTTAAACCCGTTCACCTGAAAATCTACCACGTCATCCTGAAGGATATCTAAAAACCACTTCCAACTATCCTTGTTTTCTGATTCAACAATTGCATATGCAATGGGGTAAATGTGGTTATTTGCATCCTGCCCTATAGCTGTTAATAGCTGACCCCCATAATACCCTCTAAGAAATGTGCCATCCAACCCTATGAATAGTCTACAACCACCAACAAATCCCCTCTTGCATGCCTCAAAACATACATAGATCCTCAAAAAATGGGATTTGAATCAGGCATGAGATTTGTGTATATCCTAACTGTAGAGCCAGGATTAGTCTTCAGAATCTCATTAGCATAGTCGCGAAGAATTGCATACTATGCAATCTCAGATCCCTCAATCCTCTCCTTTGCCTTCTTCATAGATCTATAAATCTTTCTCTCGTTGATTAGTACATCATACTCAGCTCTGAAGAACTGGTCAGCCTCTCTCACACTCAAGTTTGGTTGAAGTCTTATTCTTTCTTCTAGCTCATCAATCACCCATTTACCATCTGCTGACTTGCAGTGATTGTCCCTACTACATGTGTGTTCGTTGACAAAGGTTTTAACCTGATAACTTGCTGGAAATGTTCTCTTGGCACAGTATATCTGCCAAGGACAATCTTCATCGTAGCATATAGCCTTTGACCTTGTAGAGTCACAGCGTGCAAAGAAAATTCTTCTTCCGATGTTTATATTAAATTTCTGGACTGCTTTCCTAAATTGATTTAGAGTCTCAAATTCCATTCCCACTTCCAACATCACCTGGCTAACAGGGGCATCGGCATTACTCTGAGGAAAGGCTGGGGTCTCGTCAGAATCTTCATCACTAGGTATGCTACGCAAGTCCTCTGATTCATAGCAATGATACCCAGCGTTGTCATCAGAAAAATCATCCTTATCAACTGGGACATAGAAGGTTGGAGGCTTGTCCGGATCAGGATTAGGGATGAATGACTACCCTGTAGGAAAGGGCCTCTTTGTTGATCTTCTCCTGTTCTTTTTTGGCCGACCCTCAGCCTCATCTGAAGGATTGGTTTCATTATTCTGGGGAGTCCTGTTAGAGTCAGAAGGTGGGGCAGGCTCAGGGATTTCTTGTGAAAGTGGATTTCTGTAAGGATGTGGGATGTATTGGGTGAGCTGCTCAGGTGCAATAGGATTAGAGACATTGGCCTGAGAGGGAATGAATTGGTCTGTCTCATCAGAGTGCCAAGGTTGCTGTGAAGCTTCAGATACATTGGCATCAAGGGGAGGGACTGGGTCTGTCCCATGAGTTTGGGATGGTTGCTGCTCTACCTCAAGAGGTGGCTGGGAAGGTTGGGACTGAGTTGATGGTGGTTCATCCAGCTGGACAGATGTTGGAGGAGGTTGGGAAATGTTGTTTGGTTCATGTGTTGCTACAGGAGCTGGGTTGTTCTCTTGATGGGCCTCTACCATGGGCTGGGGCTCAGCACTTTTTTGGGCCTACTTGTTAACTTGGACATTACCAACTATCTCAGCATCGTCATCATCTTCCACTACTGCTAATCTTCTTTTGGGAGTTTTCTTTGGAGTTGGTACCCTTTTAGCACAGACCTTTCTTCTCCCCTTTGATGGAGTCAATTCCTTATCCTCAACTACAACAGGCTGATCCATGGGATGCTCTGTATATACATTAACTCTGTTTCCGTTCTTCATGGCTGCCTCATACATCTTAACTACATCCATATCAATCCTTAGCAGCCTCAACCCATCATGCAGCTCCTTCCCAGGTTCTAGCCAGTAAAACTCAGAAATGGACGTATATCCAATGTCCTTCAGCAAGTCAGAGATGAAAAAACCATTGAGGGTATCAATGTTTACCCTCTCTATCTCCGTCACTTCTCCACCAATGTAGCTAACCTTACCAACTGGCTCTCTCTCAAACCTTCCTCTATGATGAATGGACAGAGTTATGTGGATGGTGTCCATCCTTGGAAGTAAAATTTAACAAACCAATAAACACACATTCTCTGTAACTGATACCAAAACACAAACCCTAAAAAAACTAATCTCTATATCAGTTCTGTAGGAAATACAGTAACTCATACGGTTTCATTAGGTAGCAACGTTTGTCTAACTACTTGCAATGACATATGAAATTATTCATTGGTGGGAAACGACATACTTGTGTAATTCTTCAAAGGGAGTGACCACCTCGATGTCGAATACGAAAGGAATGGTAAAAGCCTCTCCTCGCTACTCGATTTGGCATACTCTGGTCGTCTTCTCCGGCTTCGAATGGACCAACGGCAATGAGGAACCTCTGTTAGGGCACCACTGATTCTTGCGGGAACTGACGTTTCTTTTTCCACTCCCTTTTGATAATCAACATTCACATCCACGTCAGACATGGCTTTGGAGGGGTGGGAGTGCCACGTAGGTTCAGAAACCCACGAACCAAGCTCAGATCCAAGCCAGGGCACTTTTGTCACACGGACAACATCTATCATAGGTACAAGATTAGTTTCGAGCTTTCCTGGGTACAAATGTCAGCGTTTTCATCTCTCATGGATATAAATGGTCATTTATTCTTACTAATTAATAATCCTCTCTTATTACCATTTGATGCCATGATATGTGTGTTAAGTGTTTTCATAGATTATAGGGCAGGAATGGCTTAGAGGATGGAAAGGAAGCATGAAAAAGTCGAAGGAATACAAGAAGTTGAAGAAATTGCTAAGCTGTTCAGTCTAACCTCTTCGCACTCAAACGATCATAACTTGAGCTACAGATGTCCAAATGACACGGTTTCAGTTGCGTTGGAAAGCTAACGTCTGGATCTTCGCAACGATATATAATTTGCCATAGCTTTTTTGAAGCCAAGTGACACGTACGCGTGGATCACGCGGACGCATGACCTGGCAAAAATGCAATCCACGCTAACGCGTGGACGACGCTTCCGCGTGACTTTGAAGTGACCTGTACGTACCAGAAATTGCTGGGGGTGATTTCTGGGCTATTTTTAACCTAGTTTTTGGCGTAGAAAACACAGATTAGAGGCTATAAAGTGGGAGAATGCATCCATTCATCAATACAACATATACAACTTTCATATTCACAATTTTAGGTTTTAGATGTAGTTTTAGAGAGAGAAAGGCTCTCTCCTCTCTCTTAGGTTTTAGGATTAGGATTTCTCTTAGTTTATGGTTATTTCTCCAATTCCAGGTTTAATGTTCCTTTAATCTATGTTTCTCTTTTACTTTTAGTTACTCTAATGCTTTTACTTGTTAATTACTTATGTTGTCGAATTGGCTTATGAATCTTTCCATGTTAGATTTGAATATTCTATTTAATATAATTTGAGGTATTTCAGATTTATGATTGTTTTATTCTATTTATGATGCTTTTAATTTAATTTAAGATTTATTCCTTTTTTGCTTTGGTTAAGTAATTGGTGACACTTGAGTTATCAAACTCAGCAGTTGATTGAAAATTGGGAATTGCTGATTGATTTGGATCGCTCTAAAGCTAGTCTTTCCACAGGAGTTGACTAGGTCTTGAGGATCAAATTGATTGGTCCACTTGACTTTCCTTTATTTAGTAAGGGTTAACTAAGTGGGAGCAATAACAATTCTCATCACACCTGATAAGGATAACTAGGATGGGATTTCCAGTTCTTATACCTTGCAAGAGATCTTTATAATTATTAATTTATCTTTCTTTCCATTTAAATTACTTGTTCCTTATTTCAAAAACCTAAAAATATACAATTTCATAACCAATAATAAATCATACTTCCCTGCAATTCCTTGAGAGACGACCCGAGGTTTAAATACTTCGGTTATAAATTTTATTGGGTTTTGTTACTTGTGACAACCAAAGTTTTGTACGAAAGGATTCCCTATTGGTTTAGAAACTATACTTACAACGTGATTATTTTCATAAAATTCTTTACCTGCAGAAATCTGATCGTCAAAAATGGCGCCGTTCCTGGGGAATTGCAAACGTATGCCTTATTATTGGTTATTGTAAATATTTGCTTTTTGCTTGTTTATTTATTTTTAATTTTGTTTTTATTTTTTTGCTTTTTCGTAAATTACGAAGTTATTGGTTTTTATTTAGTTATTAAAATTTTTGAAAATAATGTTCCTTCTTCCTTATTGATTTTCAAGTTGTTCTTCGTGTTCATCTTGACCTTCAAGTTGTTCTTGGTTATTTTCTTTGTTTTGATCTAAAAATTTTAAGTTTGGTGTCATTTTATTAATTTTCTCTTTCCTCATTAAATTCAAAAATATCTTTTCTCTTTATTTTAATTGATTTTTTCGAAAATTACAAAAAAAATTCAGATATTTATTTTAAAATTTTTATCTTATCTTATCTTAGTTTTAAATTTCAAAATTCAAATCTTTTTCAAAAATCATATCTTTTTCAAAATCTTATCTTATCTTATTTCAAAATCAAATTTCAAATTTCAATATTTAAATTCCAAAATTCAAAATTTAAACCTTTTTCAAATCTTTATCTTATATTGCTGTCAGTGTTTCTAGTTTTAGGAGTTGATTTTCATTAATTTTTTATTAGTTTTTGTTTTTATTTTCTTTTGCTACTATGAATTCTCACACCTCTTGTTTCAAGTTTGGTTCTAATGTTGTTGGAAAGAATGGAAGCTATAACAGGAATATGCATCAATGTCGGAAGAATCAAAGATGGGAGGAGCCACAAGGATTTGATCAACCCTCTTGGCAATAACCCCCTCTATTGTGCTATAACCAACAACTATTCTGTGATGCATACCAAGACAATAGTTATGGTGGACCCTTTCGTGACAAACCACCTCCACCAAATTACTATGGTCAAGAGCCATTCCAGGGAGCGTACCAAGATGATGAATATGGTGGACCCTCTTATAGTTACCAACAAGCCCCATCATATGCTTATGAACCACCTCCCCAACACACCTTTGAACCACCATACTCACAAGTCTCTTTACACTATTCACCTCCATATGACCCTAACCCATATCCACCCCAACCTCCACTGGATGACAACACCATTGGTGTTATTCACCAAGGGCAAACAGAGCTTCATACCACACTTGTCTCTATCACTAGTCTCACCTCTACTCTTCAAGCACTTATATCCTGCATGGACCAACCCTCTAGCTCCAATATTCAACCCTCAAGCTTCGGTGCGCTTTCTTTTCAACCACTTAATAATCTTCCCATCCCATCACCACCCTCCATGGAAGAGCACCCACATCCATCAATCCAAGAGTAAGATGATCCCAGTTATGATATTGATATAAAACAAGAAAGAAGGAATCATCTTCACGAATCCATACTTCATAAGAAGCTAGAGGAGTTCCTACAGATGAAGGTAGTGGAGACCCTTGAAGTTGAAGGAGTGGTTGAAGAATTAGTGAAGGAAGACATCAAGGAGGAGTCTGATTTTGTCTTAGAGCAAGAGGAGGCCCAAAATGTGGAGATAGGAGAGACCCTCGAAGATGAAGGAGTAGTTGAAAAGAGTTATCATGGAAAGAAAATCATCAAGGATGAGTACGATTTTATACTAAAACAACTGGACAAAGCAGTAATTATTGAAGAGAAAAAAGTGGTTGCAGACTTAGGAGATGTTAAACCTCCATGGGAAAGTCCAGTCATAGAGCCTCCTTCCAAGATGTTTGATGTTGATGTTGAGGAAGGTGTATAACCTCCAAGGCATATCATGGTTGAAGACTTTGCAAAGGTTGATCAAGAGATGGAGATTAAAGAAGAGGAAGCACAACCTCCCATGCCCTTGGTAAGCCATAAAGAAGAGTTTGATTTGGAAGAAAGCTACCAAGAGGAAGAGGTTGGAATTGAAGAAGCTTGCAAAGAGGTGGATGTTGTCAAAGAAGAGCACAAGGGAATGGAGCTTGAAATCACCTTCCCAAAGCTGTTGGAGACCTCTCCCCCAAAGTCATTACCATCCAATACAACATTCAAGTGGGTAAAATTCTTATCCTTGCCCTTTACTTTCCCACTTGAATATGGCTTACTTGAGACAGATGGCCAGCTTAGAGCTCTCTGTGGCGTTAAGAGTAAGAGGAAGATGGTTAGTGGTAGGAGTTGCCCTGCAAGGTTCAATACGGTTGCACACTCCAAGTTAAAACACAAGTATTGGTGTAGATCTCGATTGAATGGGTCTAGGAAGCTGTTTGGATGCCGTAGTGAGAATTCGGATTGCTTACTAATGAGCAGATAATTTATACGCTTTTTGGCACTATTTTTAGGTAGTTTTTAGTATGTTTTAGTTAGTGTTTATTATGTTTTTATTAGTTTTTAAATAAAAATCACATTTCTGGACTTTACTACGAGTTTGTGTGTTTTTCTGTGATTTCAGGTATTTTCTGGCTGAAATTGAGGGACCTGAGCAAAAATCTAATTCAGAGGCTGAAAAAGGACTGCAGATGTTGTTGGATTCTGACCTCCCTGCATTCGAAGTGGATTTTCTTGAGCTACAAAATCCCAATTGGCGCGCTCTTAATTTAGTTGGAAAGTAGACATCCTGGGCTTTACAGTAATATATAATAGTCCATACTTTTCTCGAGATTTGATGGCCCAAACTAGCGTTCCAAGTCAGCATAAAATTCTGGCGTCAAAACGCCAGAACTGGCATAAAAGCTGGAGTTAAACGCCCAAACTGGCACAAAAGCTGGCGTTTAACTCCAAGAAAAGTCTCTACATGTGAAAGCTTCAATGCTCAGCCCAAGCACACACCAAGTGGGCCCAGAAGAAGATTTCTGCATTAATTACCTATTTCTGTAAACCCTAGGCTACTAGTTTTCTATAAATAGGACCTTTTGCTATTGTATTTTTGGATCTTTCAATCATCCTGGAATCATCTTTTAATCATGTTTTGATGATTGAACCCTCTTTGGGAGGCTGGCCATTCGGTCATGCCTGGACCTTTTGTTCTTATGTATTTTCAATGGTGGAGTTTTTACACATCATAGATTAAGGTGTGGAGCTCTGCTGTTCATCATGAATCAATGCAAAGTACTATTGTTTTTCTATTCAATTCATGCCGACTTATTCTCCAAGATATTCATTCGTACTTAAAAACATGATGAATGTGATGATTATGTGACACTCATTACCATTCTCACCTAGTAGCCATTGACAACGGTGATGCCAAACATAAAGCTTGCCATGGAACGGAGTATGAATGATTGGATGAAGACAATAGGAAAGCAGAAGTTCAAGAGGAACAAAGCATCTTCATACACTTATCTAAAATTCTCACCAATGAATTACATAAGTATCTCTATCTTATTTTATGTTTTATTCATATTTTAATTATCAATTCTCCATAACCATTTGAATCCGCCTGACTGAGATTTACAAGATGACCATAGCTTGCTTCAAGCCGACAATCTCCGTGGGATCGACCCTTACTCACGTAAGGTTTATTACTTGGACGACCTAGTACACTTGCTGGTTAGTTGTGCGGAATTGTGAAAAAGAGTTGAGATTACAATTGTGCGTACCAAGTTGTTGGCGCCATTAATGATCACAATTTCGTGCACCAAGTTTTTGGCGCCGTTGCCGGGGATTGTTCAAGTTTGGACAACTGACAGTTCATCTTGTTGCTCAGATTAGGTAATTTTATTTTATGTTTAAGCTTTTTACTTTTTATTTTCGAAAAATTACAAAATTTTTTTTATTTTGTTCTTCAGAGTTCTTAAGAATGAATTCTAGACTTTCATGATGATCTGTTGAAATCTGGCTGGCTGTGAAGCCATGTCTAATCTTTTGGACCGAGGTTTCAACTTATCATCACAAGAGCTTGTTGATTTCTATCAATTTTGCTATTGAAAGTAATGATCTGCTAAAGCTTGGCTGGCCATTGGCCATGTCTAGTGTTTTGGACCGAAGCTTTCACTGAAAGCTTGGCTGGCTAATAAGCCATGTCTAATTCCTGGACCGAAGTTTTTAGACTAACATTGCATGATTCCTGGAATTCTTATTAAGAATTTTGAAATCTTTATTTTCTTTTCCAAATAATTTTCGAAAAATTACAAAATTTTTTTATAAAATCATAAAACCAAAAATAATTTATGTTTCTTGTTTGAGTCTAGTGTCTAATTTTAAGTTTGGTGTCAATTGCATGTCTTTATTCTTCTTGCATTTTTCGAATATACGCATTATGTTCTTCATTAATCTTCAAGTTGTTCTTGATGATTTTCTTGCTCTGATCTTTAAATTCGCTTGTTTTGTGTATGTATTCTAAATTTGTTAGTGTCTCTAATATGAAAATTTCTAAGTTTGGTGTCCTGCAAGCTTTTGTTTATTTGATCTTAGTTTTCCATGATTAGTTTCATTTTGTTGTTTCTCATTATTAAAAATTCAAAAAATTTTCAAAATTATGTCTTTTCAAGTCAATAATACAGAGAATTGAAGATTCAGAGCAGTCAGCAGAGGAATTATACAGAAAAAGCTGGGCATTCAAAACGCCCAGTGAGGAAGGAAAACTGGCGTTTAAACGCCAGCCAGGGTACCTGGCTGGGCGTTAAACGCCTAAAAGGGTAGGATTTTGGGCTATAACGCCAGAATGGATACCATTCTGGGCGTTTAACGCCAGGATGGCACAAGAGGGAAGATTTTATTTTCAATTCAAATCTTTTTCAAATTTTCATAATTTTTCAAAATCAAATATTTTTCAAATAATATCTTTTCAATCATATCTTTTCAAAATCAATTTTTTTCCATTTTCTATTTTTTTACTATTTTCGAAAATCCTTCCTACAATTAATGATTTAATTCAAAATTTTCAAGTTGCTACTTGCCTATTAAGAAAGGATCAAATTTTAAATTCTAGAATCATGTCTTTTAATTTCTTGTTAGTCAAGTAGTCAACTTTAATTTTAAACTTTCTTTTTTTAATTTGATTTTCAATCATATCTTCTCAATCATATCTTCTCAATTACATCTTTTTCAAAATAATTTTCAATCATATCTTTTTGATTTATAATTTCAAAATCTTTTTCAAAATCACTTAACTACTTTCTCAACTTTAATTTTCGAAAATCATCAATCAATTTTTCAAAATTTCTTTTGATTATTTCAAAATCTTTTTAAATTTAATTTCGAAAATTCTTTCCCTCTTCTCACATCCTTCTATTTAAGGACTAACACTCCTCCACTATCAGCAATTTGGACTCTCTCTCTATAAGTTTGAATTCTCTCTTCTCTACCTCCTCCTTCCATTCTTCTTTTCCTCTGACACCTCAAGGAATCTCTATACTGTGACATAGAGGATTCCATACTTTCTTATTCTCTTTTTCATATGAGCAGGAGCAAAGACAAAGGCATTCTTGTTGAAGCTGATCCTGAACCCGAAAGGACCTTGAAGAAAAAGCTAAGAAAAGCTAAAGCACAACTCTCTGGAGAGGACCTAACAGAAATTTTCAAATAAGAAGAAGCCATGGCAGCTGAAAATAATAACAATGCAAGGAATAGGGGTGGGCATGGTTTGGATTTTTATAAATCCAAACTGGATCCATTTCAGAACCAGTTTTATGGTTCATGAAACCAAAGCAGAACTGGATTGAAGAGAGAAATCGATTTTAAACCGGTTTGAAAAAATAAAAACTGGTTTTAAACTGATTTTAGAATTTAAATCCGATTTTACTTACAAACCGGTTTTAAATCTAGTTTTACGTATAAAACCGGTTTTAAATCCAGTTTTTTTAAATCCAAATCTAAAATCCAGTTTTTTTTATAAAATCCAGTTTTAAAATCAGATTTTTTAACCAAAAATTCAATTTTAAAACCAATTTTTGAAAATCCAGTTTTAAAACTAGTTGCTTCAACCAAAAATCCAATTTTAAAACTAGTTTTTAAAAATCCAATTTTCAGCATTAACACAAACTAATCCAAAGAAACAGTATCCAATAAAACTTCAGCATTAACTCTACCTTATCCCTATAAAAAGTAGTCACTCAAGCATCAGAATATGTTTAGTAAACTAAATTAGACAATTATTCTTAATTCTGATCAAAACTAAAAGTGCCTGAATCAACATAAATAATCAGACCCCATATTAATTAAATACTGGTAGTAACTAATAGTGACCTATCATAATCACAGAAAAGGGAAGCATTAGAATGAAAATCTGAAACCAACTTCTCCACTTAGAGCCAAATCCCTTTTCCCCCTAAAGAATACTAATTGTCCCATCCAAAAGTATCATGAGTTTTCTCAAAAGATTAATGTCATTTCTTCATCCTTGCATATCATACCACTTTATTTACAACCAAATCAGCATCCAAAATCCATCTTCCTGCAATGGAAGCATTCTGGTCGGAAAGAGTTCCCCCTAAACTTGGCTTATTTTCACTTGATTAAAAAAATTCTCAATACATGGCAATAGGCACTAGCTTCATAAAATTAAAAGAGGAAATCAAAGAAATACAAAAAAGAAAGATCTTTAAAGAAGGATTTAAGGAGCAATACCGTCAACAGTATCTGTGCAAAGAATTCATTCCATAAAGGTTTTCCAAAGTAAAATAGAAAAGGAGGAAATAGACACAGAATACAATGAAATTCAACCACCAATAAACAATAGAGACCACAGTGGAATTTGTCGGAAAAATCAAAGAAAAGGTGAAATGTGATGTCAAATGTGTGGTAAAATACAAAACAGCTTTAAAAAATGTTCGTGTCACTTGTATTCTCCCCATGCCATCATTCAAGATCAACTCAACATAGTATCCCTATAATTGCCCTTGGCAAGACAGTAGTTGGAAATATTACATATTCTGGGCAATGGCTAAACTTTCTAGTAAGAACAAATTTGGGTTTATATCTGCATTATTATAAGTTGTGATTCACAACAGAACTACATAGTGTTCCAACATCCCCAATGAAGTGAAATCTAACAGCATCAATATGCATGGCAAAATCGTGATAAATCAGATTCTTTGCAAAATGTACACCACTATTATAGTCATACAAAGACTAACAAAACCCATTATCCATTTGTCAACCAAAAATCACTGATTACTATGCAACTAATCTCCAGAATCTAGCAGCTTGCATTGTTGCTTTCCAAAATCCACCTAACAACTACCAGCTATAAAATATGATAAAAATCACCCTACAAGTAAATAGAAAAGGTAAATATCTACATTGTGTTCAATGAACTAGAAAGTAGGAATACTACGCATATACTGATATACTTCCAAGCTAATCGTATATACATGGATTTTGTTTTTAAGATAAAAGAAGAATTCCATTAAGATGGAGAGAAGAATAATACAAGGAAATGGAGGATAAGAGATCCTCCAGACGTTGAAGTTGATATTTGCATGACTGAACTTTTCAATAAAGAATAAAGATAATACAAATCCTAAAATTTCATTAAATTCATATACTTGTTTGTATATGCACACTTTGCATTCTAAAAAAGAGTTAAAAGAAGAAGAATAAGGGAGTGGGCAAGGTGGATCACACATTCACGCTTATTATAGGCTTCTTCAGATATTGTATATTTTTCCACCAATGAAGTATCTTCCAGCCAGCCACCAGATGTAACAGATGATGGATCAAGATCTACAACATGTAAACAAAACCTGCCAAAGAAGAACACAAAAATTCATCATTTAAAGTGTTCTTACTATCCCTCTTATGCAGCATTGTTCAAATTCATCATTCATCCCTGCAACTTCAACTACTAGTCTATCTAATTCTAATTCCTATAAGAGATTAGGAGATTGGTTGTTGGTTTTATTGGTTAGTTAGTTAGTGATTATAGTTAGCCTCTGTAACCATATTCTGTTATATATATATAACCAAGTAGCACAATACATATAGAACACTTATGTATTGGCTTAAATCAGCAAGTAGATTTTTTATGAAATCAAGTTTTAGGGGGGTTCAATTTGAAAATTCATACACCGTATATAAACAACTAGCGCTACATATATACTATATATATTATGGTACATGCATGAACCAAAAAAATAATAAATGAGCATGGCAATCAGTTCATTAAGGATTCAACTACTACTTAGTTTAATTAGATATTTTTCAACAAAAAGTGAACCACAGTGAAGAAGAAACTTACAGCAGGATCCATTGAAATGGACAGTTCAAATGTTCAATACTGAGAGATTTTAAAATCTGCACATTCAATCCATTGAAATGAAGAAGTCAGTATACTCATGAAGGAACAAAACAGAACAAATCAACAAAATAGAAAAAACCCAGATAAAACTCAGAACTCAGAACAAGGGCAAGGAGGAGGCTTACCTCAATTGATGAGCATGAGCTCCGGCGAGCCACCAACGAAAGAAGAAGAGAACCGAAAAAGAGAGAAGACAGAGTCGCAAATGGGAGGTCGAGGCAGAGAGACAGAGTCTCGAATCAAATTGAAGACTGAAGACTCGAAGAGGTAGAGGCCGATGAACCACCGGCGAGCTCCGACGAGAGGCAGAGAAGAAGAAATGTTGACGGTGGATTTGTCGAAGAGTGGATTTGGTTTCGTTGAAGAGGATTTGTCGAAGAGTAGAAGACTCAAAATTAGGGTTTTTTTAGATCTGGATTTTAATTTGGATCTGGATTTGGATCTGGTTTAAAACTATTTAAATGGATTGGATCAAAAACCAAACTATAAAATAAATATAATTTAGTTTGGATTTTTTTTGGTTTAAAACTGGTTTTTTTTAAATGGTTTGGTTTGGATTTTTTTAAAATGGTTTGGATCCGGTTTTTTTGCCCACCCCTAGCAAGGAAGGTGCTTGGTGACTTTGCTGTACCTACTCCCGACTTCTATGGGAGAAGCATCTCTATCCCTGCCATTGGAGCAAACAACTTTGAGCTAAAGCCTCAATTAGTTTCTCTAATGCAACAGAATTGCAAGTTTCATGGACTTCCATTGGAAGACCCTCATTAGTTCTTGGCTGAATTCTTGCAAATCTGTGACACTGTCAAGACCAATGGGGTTGATCCCGAGGTCTACAGATTTATGCTCTTCCCTTTTACTGTAAGAGACAGAGCTAGGACATGGTTGGACTCACAACCTAAAGAAAGCCTGAATTCTTGGGAAAAGCTAGTCAATGCCTTCTTGGCAAAGTTCTTTCCACCTCAAAAATTGAGTAAGCTTCGAGTGGAAGTCCAAACCTTCAGACAGAACGAAGGTGAATCCCTCTATGAAGCTTGGGAAAGATACAAGTAATTGATCAGAAGGTGTCCTTCTACATGCTTTCAGAATGGAGTATCATAGGTATCTTCTATGATGATCTGTCTGAACTGTCCAAGATGTCATTGGATAGCTCTGCTGGAGGATCTCCTCATCTGAAGAAGACACCTGCAGAAGCTCAGGAACTCATTGAAATGGTTGCAAATAACCAATTCATGTACACTTCTGAAAGGAATCCTGTGAATAATGGGATAAATCAGAAGAAATGAGTTCTTGAGATTGATATTCTGAATGCCATATTGGCTCAGAACAAAATATTGACTCAGCAAGTCAATATGATTTCTCAGAGTTTGTCTGGCATGCAAGCAGCAACAGGTAGTACCAAAGAAGCTTCATCCGAAGAAGAAGCTTATGATCCTGAGAACCCAGCAATGGAAGAGGTGAATTAAATGAGAGAACCCTATGGAAACACCTATAATTCTTTATGGAGAAATAATCCAAATCTCTCATGGAAAGACCAACAGAGGCCCCAACAAGGCTTCAACAACAGTAATGGTGGAAGAAATAGGTTTAGCAATAGCAAGCCTTTTTCATCATCTTCTCAGCAATAGACAGAGAATTCTAAGCAGAGCCAATTTGACTTAGCAACCATAATCTCTGATCTAACTAAAACCACTCAAAGTTTCATGACTGAAACAAGATCCTCCATTAGAAATTTGGAGGCACAAGTGGGTCAGCTGAGTAAGAAAGTTACTGAACTCCCTCCTAGTACTCTCCCAAGCAATACAGAAGAGAACCCAAAGAGAGAATGCAAGGCCATAAACACATCCCACATGGCCGAATGCATAGAGGAGGGAAAGGCAGTGATTTCCACTGAGGAAGACCTCAATGGGCGTCCACTGGCCTCCAAGGAGTTCCCTAATGAGGAACGATGAGAATCTGAGGCTCACATTGACACCATAGAGATTCCATTGAATTTACTTCTGCCATTCATGAGCTCTAATGAGTATTCTTCCTCTGAAGAGGATGAAGATGTTACTGAAGAGCAAGTTGCTAAGTACCTTGGAGCAATCATGCAGTTAAATGCCAAGTTATTTGGTAATGAGACTTGGGAGGATGAACCCCCCTTGCTCACCAAAGAACTGGATGACTTGACTAGGCAGAGATTACCTCAAAAGAGACAGGATCTTGGAAAGTTCTCAATACCTTGTACCATAGGCACCATGACCTTTGAGAAGGCTTTGTGTGACCTAGGGTCAAGCATAAACCTCATGCCTCTCTTTATAATGGAGAAGCTAGGGATCCTTGAGGTATAAGCTGCAAGAATCTCACTAGAGATGGCAGACAATTCAAGAAAACAGGCTTATGGACTTGTAGAGGATATATTGGTAAAGGTTGAAGACCACTACATCCCTGCTGATTTCATAATCCTAGACACTGGGAAGTGTATGGATGAATCCATCATCCTTGGCAGACCCTTCCTAGCCACAGTAAAAGCTGTGATTGATGTTGACAGAGGAGAATTGGTCCTTCAAGTGAATGAGGAGTCCCTTGTATTTAAAGCTCAAGGATATCCCTCTGTAACCATGGAGAAGAAGCATGCAAAGCTTCTCTCAATGCAGAGTCAAACAGAGCCCCCATATTCAAACTCTAAGTTTGGTGTTGGGAGGCCATCATCATGCTCTGAGTATCTGTAAGGCTCCATGAGAGCCCACTGTCAAGCTACTGACATTAAAGAAGTGCTTGTTGGGAGGCAACCCAATTTTATTATATGTATTTATTTTCTATTGTTATTTTATGTTTTTTGTAGGTTAATGATCATGTGAAGTCACAAAAACAACTGAAAAAGCAAAAATAGAATGAAAAACAATATTAAAAATGGCACACCCTGGAGGAGAAGCTTACTGGCGTTTAAACGCCAGTAAGGGGCACAGAGCTGGCGTTTAACGCCAGAAATGGGCATAGAGCTGGCGTTAAACGCCAGAAAGGGGAGAAAAGCTGGCGTTAAACGCCAGAAAAGGGCAGCAACCTGGCGTTTAACGCCAGGATTGGCAAGCAAGGGGCGTTTACATGCCAACATGGTGCAGGGATGAGAAATCCTTGACACCTCAGGATCTGTGGACCCCACAGGATCCCCACCTACCTCATCTCTCTCTCTCTTCTTCACATCTTTCCACAACACTCTCCCCCAAATACCCTTCACCAATCACCTCAATACCTCTTCCCCAAAAATCCCTCTCCTATCAAATCCTACCCTCTTCTCTATAATCCCTTCACCAATCCACATCCATCCATCATAAAACCCCACCTACCTCACCATTCAAATTCAAACCACTTTCCCTCTCAAACCCACCCATACATGGCCGAACCCTACCGATCTCTCCACTCCTATATAAACCCATCTTCACTCATTCATTTTCACACATCATACACACTACTAATCCCCCTTGGCCGAACCACAAAACCCCCTCCATCTCCTCTATTTCTTCTTCTTCTACTCTTTTCTTTCTTCTTTTGCTCGAGGACGAGCAAACCTTCTAAGTTTGGTGTGGTAAAATCATTGCTTTTTGTTTTTCCATAACCATTTATGGCACCAAAGGCCGGAAAAACCTCAAGAAAGAGGAAAGGGAAGGCAAAAATTTCCACCTCCGAGTCATGGAAGATGGAGAGATTCATCTCAAAGGTCCATCAAGACCACTTCTATGAAGTTGTGGCCAAGAAGAAGGTGATCCCCGAGGTTCCTTTCAAGCTCAAAAAGGGTGAATATCCGGAGATCCGACATGAGATTCGAAGAAGAGGTTGGGAAATTTTCACCAACCCCATTCAACAAGTCAGAATATTAATGCTTCAAGAGTTTTATGCCAATGTATGGATCACCAAGAACCATGATCAAAGTGTGAACCCGGACCCAAAGAATTGGCTCACAATAGTTCGGGGGAAATACTTAGATTTCAGTCTGAAAAATGTAAGGTTGGCATTCAACTTGCCCATGATGCAAGGAGATGCACGCCCCTACACTAGAAGGGTCAACTTTGATCAAAGGTTGGACCAAGTCCTCATAGATATTTGTGAAGAGGGCACTCAATGGAAGAGAGATTCAAGATTGGAGAGGAAGTAGAAATTCATGAGGTTATATCCCAAGAACTCTACAAGGTGGCGGACAAGTCTTCTACTTTGGCAAGGTTAGCCTTCCATCATCTCATTTGTCACTTCTGCAATTCAGCTGGAATTGACATAGAGGAAGACATCCTCATTGATGAGGACAAGCCCATCACTAAGAAAAGGATAGAGCAAACAAGAGATCCTACTCATGGGCAAGAGCATGAGAAAATTCCTCATCATGAAATCCCTGAGATGCCTCAAGGGATGCATTTTCCTCCACAAAACTATTGGGAGCAAATCAACACCTCCCTAGGAGAATTAAGTTCCAATATGTGATAACTAAGGGTGGAGCACCAAGAGCATTCTATCTTCCTCCATGAAATTAGAGTAGACCAAAGAGTCATGAGGGAGGAGCAACAAAGGCAAGGAAGAGACATTGAGGAGCTCAAGCACTCCATAAGATCTTCAAGAGGAAGAACTAGCCGCCATTACTAAGGTGGACCCGTTCTTTAATTTCCTTGTTCTTTATTTTCTGTTTTTCGAAAATCTTTATGTTTTATTTATGTTTGTGTCTTATTACATGATCACTAGTGTCTTAGTGTCTATGCCTTAAAGCTATGAATGTCCTATGAATCCATCACCTTTCTTAAATAAAAAGTGTTTTCTGAAAAAGAAAAAGAAGTGCATGAATTTCAAATTTTAAAATAGTTTAATTATTTTGATGTGGTGGCAATACTTTTTGTTTTCTGAATGAATGCTTGAATAGTGCATATTTTTGATATTGTTGTTTATGAATGTTAACATTGTTGACTCTTGAAAGAATAATGAAAAAGGAGAAATGTTATTGGTAATCTGAAAAATCTTAAAAATTGATTCTTGAAGCAAGAAAAAGCAGTGAAAAGCTTGCAATATATATATATATATATATATATATATATATATATATATATATATATTGAGTCACAATCTGAAAAGGTTCACCCAGTTATGTGTCTGTGGCATTTATGTATCCGGTGGTAATACTGGAAAAAAAATGCTTAGGGTCACGGCCAAGACTCATAAAGTAACTGTGTTCAAGAATCAACATACTGTACTAGGAGAATCAATAACACTATCTGAATTCTGAGTTCCTATAGATGCCAATCATTCTAAACTTCAAAGGAAAAAGTGAGATGCCAAAACTGTTCAGAAGCAAAAAGTTAATAGCCCCGCTCATCTAATTAAGACTGATCTTCATAGATGTTTTTGGAATTCATTGTATATTCTCTTCTTTTTATCCTATTTGATTTTTAGTTACTTGGGGACAAGCAACAATTTAAGTTTGGTGTTGTGATGAGCGGATAATTTATACGCTTTTTGGCACTATTTTTAGGTAATTTTTAGTATGTTTTAGTTAGTTTTTATTATGTTTTTATTAGTTTTTAAATAAAAATTACATTTCTAGACTTTACTATGAGTTTGTGTGTTTTTCTGTGATTTCAGGTATTTTCTGACTGAAATTGAGGGACCTGAGAAAAAATGTGATTCAAAGGCTAAAAAAGGACTGCAGATGCTGTTAGATTCTGACCTCCCTGCATTCGAAGTGGATTTTCTGGAGCCATAGAAGCCCAATTGGAGCGCTCTTAATTGCGTTAGAAATTAGACATCCTGGGCTTTCCAACAATATATAATAGTCTACACTTTGCTCGAGATTTGATGGCCCAAACCGGCGTTCTAAGTCAGCATAAAAATTCTGGCGTCAAAACGCCAGAACTGGCATAAAAGCTGGAGTTAAACGCCCAAACTGGCACAAAAGCTGGTGTTTAACTCCAAGAAAAGTCTCTACATGTGAAAGCTTCAATTCTCAGCCCAAGCACATACCAAGTGGGCCCGGAAGAAGATTTTTGCATTAATTACCTATTTTTGTAAACCCTAGGCTATTAGTTTTCTATAAATAGGACCTTTTGCTATTGTATTTTTGGATCTTTCAATCATCCTGGAATCATCTTTTAATCATGTTTTAATGATTGAACCCTCTTTGGGAGGTTGGCCATTCGGCCATGCCTGGACCTTTTGTTCTTATGTATTTTTAACGGTGGAGTTTCTACACACCATAGATTAAGGTGTGGAGCTCTGCTGTTCATCATGAATCAATGCAAAGTACTATTGTTTTTCTATTCAATTCATGCCGACTTCTTCTCCAAGATATTCTCTCGTACTTAATTCAGTTAAGTCAGAATGAAGGGGTGACCCGTGACAATCACCCAATCTTCCGTTCTACATGCAAACAAGTTTGAATGTGTATCTCTTGGGTTTCTAATCTAAGATTAGAACCTTCGTGGTATAGGCTAGAATTATTGGCGGCCATTCCTGAGGTTCGGAAAGTCTAAACCTTGTCTGTGGTATTCCGAGTAGGATCTGGGAAGGGATGACTGTGACGAGCTTCAAACTCGCGAGTGTTGGGCGTAGTGACAGACGCAAAAGGATCAATGGATCCTATTCCAACATGATCGAGAACCGACAGATGATTAGCCGTGCGGTGACAGCGCATTTGGACCATTTTCACTGAGAGGACGGGAAATAGCCATTGACAATGGTGATGCCCAACATAAAGCTTGCCATGGAAAGGAGTATGAATGATTGGATGAAGACAATAGGAAAGCAGAAGTTCAGGACGAACAAAGCATCTTCATACACTTATCTGAAATTCTCACCAATGAATTACATAAGTATCTCTATCTTATTTTATGTTTTATTCATATTTTAATTATCAATTCTCCATAACCATTTGAATCCGCCTGAATGAGATTTACAAGATGACCATAGCTTGCTTCAAGCCGACAATCTCTGTGGGATCGACCCTTACTCACGTAAGGTTTATTACTTGGATGACCCAGTACACTTGCTGGTTAGTTGTGCGGAATTGTGAAAAAGAGTTGAGATTACAATTGTGCATACCAAGTTGTTGGCGCCATTGATGATCACAATTTCGTGCACCACTTACCACCCGGATGGAATCATCATGTTCCACTTGAAGACGGGTGCAGAAACAAGATTTGGGATCCAGGCATACATGAGGATCAAATTTGGGAGCTCAAAGCTTGTGAAGAACTCCATCAAAACTTGAGAAAGTCACTTGGTACTGATAGAGCTTATTGGAGGTCCAAGCATTGGTGGAAGTTTCAAGACGAGTTCAAGCACAAGCCACCATGACAAGGAGCTCACCAAATGTCCAACTTAAGGACTTTAACTAAAAGTGCTAGGTGGGAGACAACCCACCATGGTATGATCGTTCTTTTTCAGTCTTAGTTTTATTTTATTTTGTTTTATTTTTAGTTCTATTTTATTCTATTTATCTTAGTGTTCATTTATATATCTGCATATAGTCTGCATTTGTATTTGCATACTGTAGATAAAAAAAAACGCACGCGACGCGTCCGCGTCATAGGTGCATCGGAAGAAAAGAGAATTGAACAGAAAGTCACGCAAGAGCATGGCTGGAGGCGTGCCTTAGGCACAAATATGCCCACGCGACCGTGTCACTGACGCGTCCGCGTCATTTGAAAAATAGCCTCCCACGCGTCCACGTCACCCACGCGACCGCGTGACTCTGCAAAATCGACGTACATGGGTGTATGGCAGAGAGTTATGCTGGAGTCGGGCTGGAATGGTGCTGGAAGCACAAGCCCAATCACGCGAACGCGTGCCCCACGCGTCCGCGTCGTTTTGAATATATGGCCATTCACGCGACCGCGTCACCCACACGAACGCGTCACCCTAAATTTTGGCAATGAGAGTATGAAACAGAGAGTTGTGCGTACGCGAGGTTGCACTCGCGCCAATGGCACAAATCATTCCACGCGAACGCGTCCCTGATGCGTCCGCGTCACTTGAAAATAGCCCAACCCACGCGAACGCGTGCCCCACGCGTCCGCGTCGCATGCGACGCACAGTTTACCCAGATCAGCGCCAGAATTCCTATCTTTTCTTCTCCAATCCTACTTATCTTTCTATTATCATTCTTTCTTCTTTCTTCTATCTTTTCTTATTCTTTCTTCCTCCTTTCTTACTTTCTTTTTCTTCGTTTATTTACCTTCTCATCATTATTCTCTTTCATTCTATTTTTCTATTGCATTTGCATACTTTCATTCATTGCATTTTAATTTTGTGCATATTTTTATTTTCTTTTCTAAATTTATTATTTTTCTATTGGTGTTAAATTTTCTTATTTAACTGTTGCATCTTCTCTTGCATTATCCTGGTACTTCATGACTTGTTTTATTCTGATTGGGTAATATTATTTAAATCAATGCTAATCTTTTATGATACTTGTACTCCTCTTGCATTGATATGAACTTACACTGTCTTTCATTACCTACGCTCCTCCCCTTTGTTGCAAATTTTGCACCACTAGTATGCCATGTGCTTCTATTATTTTCTCACTTGCATGTTGTAGCTACCATGTAATTGAGACCCCTATTATTTGGCATTAACCCACCCATACTTTATTTATTTTCTTCTCTTTATTCCTGCGTTACTTTTCTTCTTTTTCCTCTTCTTCCAGGATGGCCACCGAGAAAGGAAAATAGAAAACCTTTACATAGGCTATAAATAAGTTCCATCTGCAAAATCCACTAAAGAAAGAGCATCAGTTAGAACAACCCGCCTACTTGCACATCTCAGCATGCACCGAGGACGGTGCAATCTTTAAGTGCGGGGAGGTCGATACCGATCTTCGTGGGTTAGTACCTTCCTGTCTCAACACCATTGTTTAACTTTCTTTGTAGTTTATTGTTGCATTTGCATGTTTGATTGCATATTTGTTTGATTTTGTGCATATTTTACCACTTGGTTGAAGTAATATTTTCTTTTTCAAGAAACTTTTTATAACATTTCACTAATTTGATTTAAAATTTTTGGATAAACTTGTTTGAAGAAATATTATACTGGAACATGCTTTAGAGCTCGAACACATAAAACCAGTGAGATTTTGAGCCTATTTGATTGGTTGCGTTTTATCAACCAATATTTTTTGTGTTTTTCTCTCTAAAATTGTGATATTTGTCTTGCTTAATTCTATATTTCCATTGTTTGATGTATGCATGCACTTATATGATTGAGGCCTTGTTTCACTTAGCTTACATACCCATATGGCCTTAACCTTTTATTATCCTTTGCAAACTAATTTGAGCCTATTTTACCCCTTTTATTCTTTACTTTAGCACATCATTAACTCTAAGTGGAAAACAATAATGTCCTTAATTTGAATCTTTAGTTAGCTTAGACTAGTGAGAGTGCTTATGATTTAAGTGTGTGGAAATTGGGTTTGGAAATATTTGGTTTTAGAATTGAGTATGTTAGAATTTTCTGAAAATGTGAAAGAAATGTTTAGGACATGTTCATGCATTCAATAATCATATGCATTGAGAAAAACAAAAGAATATATATATATATATATATATATATATAAGAAAAAAAAAGAGAAAAAGAAAAGAAAAAAGAGCAAATAAGTAAAAGGGGACAAAATGCCCCAAAGTAAATGGTGAAAGCAATGCATATGTATTGTACTCAAAATTAGGATGCATGAATATGTGGAAAATATGGTTAATGGATAGTTAGATGTGGTATTATGATTACATGGATTGTCTAAAGTTAGGTGGACAGTTTAAGTTTATTAAGGATTCAGATTTTAGTCCACTTGACCAAATACAATCCTACCTTGACCCTAACCCCCTTACAACCCTCAAAAGACCTCTTGATATGTGTATTTATGCATTAAATTTTTGTTGATTGGTAGAAGAAGAGCAAGTCTTAGAAAGCAAGGTTACTAGAGAATTAAGAGAATCGAACCTTAAACACATGAGTGATTAGAGTGTATACACTTCCGGTGAGGGTTCGATACTCGATTCTTTGTTCCCGGCTTTCATGAGCTATTTTCTTCTGCAAGTCTATTTGTACTTCATTTTTATGATTTGAATTAGTGAAATCCAGTTTATGTTTGTCTTGAAGAGCTTATTTACTTTTAACCAAGTAGGTAGAAACATCTTAGCATGTAGTTGCATTCATATAGATAAGTTGCATTTCATACATTTTACCATTCCCCTTCACTCTCTTATAGCTTCTCTTGAGCTTAGCATGAGGACATGCTAATGTTTAAGTGTGGAGAGGTTGATAAACCACTATTTTATGATTTATCTTATGCTCAATTGAGTGGTTTATATCAATTCTTTACTCACTTATTCATGTAATTGCACGAGTTTACATTTTTCCTTCCTGATTTTGTGCTATGATTGAAAACATGCTTCTTTGGTCTTAAAATTACTAATTAATAATTCTCTCTTATTACCATTCGATGCCATGATATGTGTGTTAAGTGTTTTCAGAGATTATAGGGCAGGAATGACTTAGAGGATGGAAAGGAAGCATGCAAAAGTGGAAGGAATACAAGAAGTTGAAGAAATTGCTAAGCTGTCTAGCCTGACCTCTTCGTACTCAAATGGTCATAACTTGAGCTACAGATGTCCAAATGACGTGGTTCTAGTTGCGTTGGAAAGCTAACGTCTGGGGATTCACAACGATATATAATTTGTCATAGCTTCCCCAAATCCAGGAGACGTGCACGCGTGGATATCGCGGACGCGTGACCTGGCAAAAACGCAATTCACGCTAACGCGTGGATGACGCTTCCGCGTGACTTTACAGCGACCTGTACGTACTAGAAATCACTGGGGGCGATTTTTGGGCTGTTTTTAACCCAGTTTTTGGCCCAAAAAACATAGATTAGAGGCTATAAAGTGGGGGAATGCATCCATTCATTAATACAACATATACAACTTTCATATTCACAATTTTAGGTTTTAGATGTAGTTTTAGAGAGAGAGAGAGAGAGGCTCTCTCCTCTCTCTTAGGTTTTAGGATTAGGATTTCTCTTAGTTTATGGTTATTTCTCCAATTCCAAGTTTAATATTCCTTTAATCTATGTTTCTCTCTTACTTTTAGTTACTCTAATGCTTTTACTTGTTAATTACTTATGTTGTCGAATTGGCTTATGAATCTTTCCATGTTAGATTTGAATATTCTATTTAATATAATTTGAGGTATTTCAGATTTAAGATTGTTTTATTCTATTTATGATGCTTTTAATTTAATTTAAGATTTATTCCTTTTTTGCTTTGGTTAAGTAATTGGTGTCACTTGAGTTATCAAACTCAGCAGTTGATTGAAAATTGGGAACTGCTTATTGATTTGGATCGCTCTAAAGCTAGTCTTTCCACAGGAGTTGACTAGGACTTGAGGATCAAATTGATTGGTCCACTTGACTTTCCTTTATTTAGTAAGGATTAACTAAGTGGGAGCAATAACAATTCTCATCACACCTGATAAGGATAACTAGGATGGGATTTCCAGTTCTTATACCTTGCAAGAGATCTTTATAATTATTAATTAATCTTCCTTGCCATTTAAATTACTTGTTCCTTATTTCAAAAACCCAAAAATATACAATTTCATAACCAATAATAAATCATACTTCCCTACAATTCCTTGAGAGACGACCCGATGTTTAAATACTTCGGTTATAAATTTTATTGGGTTTTGTTACTTGTGACAACCAAAGTTTTTGTACGAAAGGATTCTCTGTTGATTTAGAAACTATACTTACAACGTGATTATTTTCATAAAATTTTTTACCGGCAGAAATCAGTTCGTCACTCGCGGAGAACTTATGCTCTTGGAGGACGGAACAGTAACTGCCATAGGTAAGTATTTTTTTTTTGTCAATTTTTGTTGATTTTACAGTGTTAGTGTGTGTCATTTTATGTTGATGTAGTTATAAGAACCATTGAGTTAGACTAGGGTTTGGAGTTTCAAATATGTTTTTATGTTGATGTTGCTAGCGAAGGTATGATATTAGGAATAACATGTTCTCTATGAGGTTTCTGTGACAAGTTTCATATTTATTATGTTTTGGAATATTTTGGTGTTTGGTCTTAGTTGGAGGTTTGTTATGATTATGAGTATGCTGTTTATTCTGGGTTTACATGTAGTTGCTACTCTGAGTTTGTTGTATATTTTGTTGTTGATTAATATTATTTGATTTTTATTTTTATAGATGGAAGGTCCTCCTATGACATTTGTATTTCACCATGATAGAAAGTTTAAGAAGAATCAAGGTGGATCACTGTACTATGAGCCCGATAACATAGAAGTGTTAATGGGAGTTGACGGTGACACACTTGATGTGTTATATTTGAAGGGTTACTTTAAGGAACTGGGTTATGTTGAGGCTAGAGAATGTTGGTTGAAAGCTCCCGGAGTTCCTCTTGAATTCGGGTTAAAGAGGATGGCCACAGATGATGATTTGATTGCAATGGTTAAGGATTGTAGGAGGAACTTCAATTTGATCAACCTGTATTTCAGGCATGGTGTTTCAGAGCCATTTGTTGTTGACAAGAAGGAAGAAGATGTGGTAAAAAAGAAGCCATCCTAAATCAAGATACAACACTCTCAGCCCACAAAGCTACCTTCTCATCTAAAAGGCATGCTCTCAATTCTCTAAGGCATCATCTGAGACTACTAGATTACCCTTTTGGCCCACTAAATTGCCTACTCAAGCTACTAAGTTGCCTACCCAGCCTACTAAGCTACCAAGTCAGCCCACTAAGCTACCCACTAAGCCCACTAGGCCATCATCTAAGCCCACTAGACCATCATATCAGCCCATCAAAATTTACTTCACCCCATTAAAACTCCATCATAGCCTAATAAACCCTATACTCAGCCTACTAAGTCCACCACTACTCCAACTCAGACCAAAGGAAAGATTAATATCACTACCACCACAAGAGCTGGAAGGTAAGTGAAAATATAAGAGGTCAAAGAAGATAGTGACTCTCATGACTCCTATGAGAGTGATGAAGACAACCTTTACAAGCATCTAAAGGTACTAGGAGACGATAAATACAGCAGTGACAATGATGATGGTGTGAACTCTATAAAGTTGAACAAAAAAAGTGAGGTCAAAGAGAAGCACAAGCCTGCTAAATCAGATTAGCAAATAAAGAAATAAAGACTGATGATTCTAGTTTTGAGGCTTCTGATGATGAGAAAAGTTGTAATTCAGGTATTAAAGTAATTCAATTGACATGTTATGGTAATTGAATTAGGTAAAGTGACTAATTACACCACTTTCTGATTTGGCAAACCTAGAATATGATAATGTTCATGATGGTGATTTGGATGTCAACTCATGACACTTAGAGGACTCGGGTCAGGAGTTGGACTCTGACAAGGAATCACCAACTGTCTATCTTTAGTACAATGATAAAGCAAAGTTTGGAGACCTCAAATTTGAGGTTAGTATGATTTTCAAGACAAAGAATCATTTTATACAAGCAACTAGGGACTATACAATCCAGTCGGGGTAAAAACATTTTGTTTACAAAGAATGATAAGATTCGGGTTAGGGCTGTATGTAAGACAGAGGGTTGTCCTTGGGTAGTGTACTGTGCATGTAGTAAATAAGACGGGTCTTGGAAAATTAAAACTCTATTTAACAACCATACCTGTCCTAAAAGGAAAAAAAATAGGGCAGCTACCCAACATCGGACACTGAATAAACTTGTACCAAAGCTTAAGAAGCATTCTACTATGAGTCATCGTGAGGTTTATGAGTAGTTTGTCCGAAAGTCTAATGTAAATCTGAATAGCACCTGCATCATTAAGGCATTGAAAGCTGCTAGAAAAGTGGTAGAAGGTGATGAGATTGTTCAATATGGGTTGGTCTAGGACTATGCTAATAAATTACTCACAGGTAATCCCAGGTCTACAGTTCAAGTTTATGTCATCCCGATGCCCGAGGGTCCTCCTCAGTTTGAGAGGTTCTATGTGTGTCTTGATGCGTGTAAAAAAGGATTTAAGGCTGGGTGTTGACCTATGATTGGATTAGATGGGGCTTTTCTTAAGACTTTGCATGGTGGGAAAATACTGACTACGTGTGCCCAAGATGCCAACAATCACATTTTCGTGTTTGCCTATGCAATTGTAGATGTCGAAAATAAAGACAACTGGTGGTTTTTTTTACCTATTGCAGTCATACCTTGGCAACTATAATGATAAGAAGTCATGCTTCAATTCAGACATGCAGAAGGTGAGGACAATTTTAATACCCGAATATGTTGTTTTGGGACTAAAATGATTTAATGAAACATACTGTTAGGACTGAATTAATTTAATGAGAATTTTTAAAGGATTAATATGATTAACAATCTTTTTGTGTTTGTCTATTTTGGTCAGGGTCTAATTCCAGTAGTGAAGGAAGTGATGTCTCATGCGCACCACAGATTATGTGTGTGGAATCTATGGCAGAATTTCTAAAAACAATGGGGTAGCACAGAGTTGAAAGACCTAGTTTGGGAGTGTTCTAGATCAAGAACATGCAATGAGTTTGATAGGAACATGGAAAGAGTTAAGCTGATTAATGAGCAGGCTTGGCAGTACCTTGACAAGTGGCCGAAGGAAGCTTGGACAAAAGTGTACTTCAGTAAAGATCCAAAGGTCGACAACATTTGCAACAATGCTTGCGAATCAATCAATGCAAAAATCAAGCATGAAAGGACCAAGCCTATTCTGACTTTAGCTAAAGAGGTGAAAAGAATAATCATGAAGAGTATGATAGACAACGAACAAAAGTTGAGTAATTATCAACGAATTCTACCTCCAATACAACAAAGCAGACTAGAAGCCATGACAAAATTATTTAGTCACTGGTCTTTTCAATGGTGTGGTGATGATAAAGAGAAATTATATGAAGTTCATGGCTGGCCCACTAACATGGTGGTGGACTTGGAAAAGCACACTTGCAGTTGTAGGTTCTAGAAACTCACAGGTAAATCATCCAAGCCTTTCCTTCCTTCCATTACTCTCAGTTAGTAAGAATTGATTTAAGTTAAATTTGTATGTGCTGGCCACATGGATGCCATGTATGCATGCAATTTCAGCTATACAGGATAAAAATGGTAAAAGGGCTAAGGGGTACTACCATGAATGGTTGACGATGGAGGTGTATAAGAGGACATACCGTTTCAATGTCAATCTGGTGAAGGGACAATATTTGTAGGAGAAAACACCGTCACCAGCCCCTGTCCCACCCCAATTAAGTCAAAATTTGGAAGGCTTACTAAGAAGAGGAGAAGATACAAAGGTGAACAACCATGCGGATCAAGCATGAAGATAAAGAGGAAGTACAATCCAATCATGTGCATGTATTGTAGTGAGGTTGAACACAACAAAAGAGGTTGTGGAAAGAAGAAATAAGTGGATGCTGAGAAACAAGCTAGGGAAATGCAACTGCAGCTTGCACTTGTTAAAGAACCTACTCCTACTGTAGGTGAAACAAACACCAACAATGATGTTCCATCCCATGCTGTATCTACTCCGATCCCCGAGTCCAGCCACAACTTGACGTCTCCAGCGTCCTGACGTCCGCGTCTGTGTCTGGCGTCATCTGCAACAGATGCTTGGCGGTCTACTGTCCGTCGCATCCTTCCCTCTGTGCTGGTCTCCTCTGGTTTGTTCTGTTCGTAGGTCTTCACCGTTTCTCCGTCCAAGCCATCGCCATCCCTCGCGGTGAAGCCCCTCGCCTGACATCCCCGCGCCGCACCGTGCCGAGCCTCGTAGCGCCTGGCCTTCCATCCCTGCGTTGTGCCTCTACACCATCTCCCTGTACTCGAACTGTCTGCAAACAGGTGACAAAAAATCTTCTTTTTTCAGTTTTAAAACTTCTTGTTTATGCTAATTTTATTTTGTTTAAAAATTTGGCACGGATCTCAGGAATGGCCACCAATAATTCTAGCCTATACTACGAAGACTCTGATCGTGAACCAGGAGGCTAAGAGATATGCATTCAAGCTTGTTTTCATGTAGAACGGAAGTGTTTGTCAGACACGCGTTCATAAGTGAGAATGGTGATGAGTGTCACTTGATCATCACATTCATCATATTCTTGTGTGCAAATGAATATCTTAGAATAAGAATAAGCTTGAGTTGAATAGAAAAATAATAGCACTTTGCATTAATTCATGAGGAACAGCTGAGCTCCACACCTTAGTCTATGGGGTGTAGAAACTCCACCGTTGAAAATACATAAGTGAAAGGTCTAGGCATGGCCGTGAGGCCAGCCTCCAAACGTGTACAATGATCTATGATAGCATAGAACTGATCAAAGATAGATATAAAATAAATCACTAAAAGTAGTTTTTATACAAAACTAGCAGCTAGGGTTATAGAAAATAAGTACCTAAGTGCAGATAGTGCAGAAATCCACTTCCGGAGCCCACTTGGTATGTGCTTGAACTGAGCATTGAAGCTTTCACGTGTAGAGACTCTTCTTGGAGTTAAACGCCAGCTTTGGTGCCAGTTTGGGCGTTTAACTCCACCTTTTATGTCAGTTCTGGCATTTAACGCCAGAATAGGGTAGAAAGTTGGCGTTCAAACGCCATTTTGCGTTATTAAAACTCGGGCAAAGTATAGACTATTATATATTTCTGGAAAGCCCAGAATGTCTACTTTCCAACGCAATTGAGAGCGCGCCAATTGGCTTTTTGTAGCTCCAAAAAATCCATTTCGAGTGCAGGGAGGTCAGAATCCAACAGCATCGGCAGTCCTTTTTCAGCCTCTAAATCAGATTTTTGCTCAGGTCCCTCAATTTCAGCCAGAAAATACCTGAAATCACAGAAAAATACACAAACTCATAGTAAAGTCCAGAAATGTGATTTTTATTTAAAAACTAATAAAAATATAATAAAAATTAAGTAAAACATACTAAAAACTACCTAAAAACAATGCCAAAAAATGTATAAATTATCCGCTCATCACAACGCCAAACTTAAATTGTTGCTTGTTCCCAAGCAACTAAAAACAAAATAGGATAAAAAGAAGAGAATATACAGTGAATTCTGAAAACATCTATGAAGATCAGTCTTAATTAGATGAGCAGGGCTCTTAGCTTTTTGCTTCTGAATAGTTTTGGCATCTCACTTTATCCCTTGAAGTTCAGAATGATTGGCTTTTATAGGAACTCATTCAGATTAGTGTTATTGATTCTCCTAGTTCAGTATGTTGATTCTTGAACACAGTTACTTTATGAGTCTTGGCCGTGACCCTAAGCATTTTGTTTTCCAGTATTACCACCGGATACATAAATGCCACAGACACATAACTGGGTGAACCTTTTCAGATTGTGACTCAGCTTTGCTAGAGTCCCCAATTAGAGGTGTCCAGAGCTCTTAAGCACACTCTTTTGCTTTGGACCACGACTTTAACCGCTCAGTCTCAAGCTTTTTACTTGACACATTCACGCCACAAGCACATGGTTAGGGACAGCTTGGTTTAGCCGCTTAGGCCAGGATTTTATTCCTGTGGGCCCTCCTATCTACTGATGCTCAAAGCCTTGGATCCTTTTTATTTTATGCTTGCCTTTTGGTTTAAAGGGCTATTGGCTTTTTCTGCTTGCTTTTTCTTTTTCTTTCTTTTTGCATCATTGGCAAGTTGAACGCTAACCTTACATTTTCCAGACTGAAATCTAAGTATTTTCCCCAAACCATTGTAAGCCAGTTCTTTGGATTCGGGTTCATACTTTGATCATGGTTCCTAGCGATCCATGCGTTTGCATAGAACTCTTGAATCATTAAGATTTCGACTTGTTGAATAGGATTGGAGAGAACTTCCCATCCTCTTCTTTTAATCTCATGTCGGATCTCCGGATACTCACTCCTTTTGAGCTTGAAAGGGACCTCAGGAATCACCTTCTTTTTGGCCACAACTTCATAGAAGTGGTCTTGATGGACCTTTGAGATGAATCTCTCCATCTTCCATGACTCGGAGGTGGAAGCTTTTGCCTTCCCTTTCCTCTTTCTAGAGGTTTCTCTGGCCTTAGGTGCCATAAATGGTTATGGAAAAACAAAAAACAATGCTTTTACCACACCAAACTTAAAGTGTTTGCTCGTCCTCGAGCAAAGAAGAAAGAATGAAGGAGAAGAAGAAGAAAATGGAGGAGATGGAGGGAGAGGGTGAATTCGGCCAAGGATGTATAAGGTATGTATGATGTGTGAAATTGAAGGAGTGATGAGGGGTATATATAGGAGTGGGGTAGGGTTAGGTTCATGTATTTGGGGTTGGGTTTGGGTTTGGGAGGGAAAAGAGGTTTGAATTTGAAGGTAGTGGTGATTTGGGGGAAAGGGTAAGATGTGATAGTGAAGGGTATTTGGAGAAGAGTGTTATGGAAATGTGTGAAGAGGAGAGAAGAAGAGGTGGGGTAGGTGGGGATCCTGTGGGGTCCACAGATCCTGAGTGGTTAAAGACTTTATCATCCTTGCTCCATTTAGGCGTGCAAAACGCCCTTAGAGTGCAGTTATGGTGTTAAACGCCAGATTGCTGCTTGTTTCTGGCGTTTAACGCCAGCTTTTCTCCCTTTCTTGGCGTTTAACGCCAACTTGGTGCCCTGTTCTGGTGTTAAACGCCAGACTGGTGCCTATTTCTGGCGTTAAACGCCAGTCTGGTGCCCATTTCTGGCGTTAAACGCCCAGAATGGTGCCAGACTGGGCATTTAACGCCCATTCTGCTCCTCTTACTGGCGTTTAAACGCCCCCAGGGTGAGCTGTTTTTAATGCTATTTTTCATTCTATTTTTTATTTTTCAGTTGTTTTTGTGATTTCACATGATCATCAACCTAAAAAAAATATAAAATAACAATGGAAAATAAACAGATATAATTAAATAACATTGGGTTGCCTCCCAATAAGCGCTTTTTTAATGTCAATAGCTTGACAGTGAGCTCTCTTGGAGCCTCACAGATAATCAGAGCAGGGTTGGGGCCTCTTAACACTAAACTTAGAGTCTAAACAAAAGAAAGTTAAGTGGACTGATTAGCTTGATTCTCAAGTCCTAGTCAACTCTTGTGGAGAGACTAGCTTTAGAGCAATCCTAGTGTAATCAAAACCTGCCAATTTCAACCACTGTTTTATTTGACAGCTCAAGTGTTACCAATTACTTGACCCAAGCCAAAAAGGGGAAAAATATCTAAATTATTTATAAAAGAA
>NC_029785.2:19317862-19318441 GCF_000816755.2 Arachis ipaensis
GTGTGCACAATCGTAATCTCAACTCTTTTTCACAACTCCGCACAACTAACCAGTAAGTGCACTGGGTCGTCCAAGTAATAAACCTTATGTGAGTAAAGGTTGATCCCATGGAGATTGTCGGCTTGAAGCAAGCTATGGTCATCCTTGTAAATCTCAGTCAGGCGGATTCACATGGTTATAAAGTTTTGATACTTAAAATATAAATAAAATATAAAATAAGATAGAAGTACTTATATAATTCATTAGTGGGATTTCAGATAAGCGTATGAAGATGCTTTGTTCCTTCTGAACCTCTGTTTTCCTACTGTCTTCATTCAATCATTCGTACTCCTTTCCATGGCAAGCTGTATGTTGGGGGATCACCGTTGTCAATGGCTACCATCCATCCTCTCAGTAAAAATGGTCCAAATGCGCTATCACCGCATGGCTAATCATCTGTCGGTTCTCACTCAAGTTGGAATAGGATCCATTAATCCTTTTGCTTCTGTCACTACGCCCAACACTCACGAGTTTGATGCTCGTCACAGTCATCCCTTTCCAGATCCTACTCGGAATACCACAGACAAGGTTTAGACTTTT
>NC_029785.2:19321114-19321315 GCF_000816755.2 Arachis ipaensis
CTCGCGAGTACATGTGAAAAGCCATCAATGGAAAATAGCTAGTGCATATAAAGACAAGTGAATACAAGGTGTTTATTGGCATGCCGGCAAAGGGCATGAGTAGCATAGATCAAGCATTATTCGTAACAAACCATCATGTTTGTATTGACAATTAATTTCAATTAATACAATAGTAAAGGGAGTTTATGAAAAGCAAGCATT
>NC_029785.2:19322724-19323586 GCF_000816755.2 Arachis ipaensis
AGGACAATTCTTACCACTGGCCATCTTCCTCTTACTCTTAATATCATAAAGAGCTCTAAGTTGACCATCCGTCTCCAGTAGGCCATATTCAAGTGGGGTTAGAAAGCTAAGGGTTAAAAATAGGGCAGCTACCCAACATCGGACACTGAATAAACTTGTACCAAAGCTTAAGAAGCATTCTACTATGAGTCATCGTGAGGTTTATGAGTAGTTTGTCCGAAAGTCTAATGTAAATCTGAATAGCACCTGCATCATTAAGGCATTGAAAGCTGCTAGAAAAGTGGTAGAAGGTGATGAGATTGTTCAATATGAGTTGGTCTAGGACTATGCTAATAAATTACTCACAGGTAATCCCAGGTCTACAGTTCAAGTTTATGTCATCCCGATGCCCGAGGGTCCTCCTCAGTTTGAGAGGTTCTATGTGTGTCTTGATGCGTGTAAAAAAGGATTTAAGGCTGGGTGTTGACCTATGATTGGATTAGATGGGGCTTTTCTTAAGACTTTGCATGGTGGGAAAATACTGACTACGTGTGCCCAAGATGCCAACAATCACATTTTCGTGTTTGCCTATGCAATTGTAGATGTCGAAAATAAAGACAACTGGTGGTTTTTTTACCTATTGCAGTCATACCTTGGCAACTATAATGATAAGAAGTCATGCTTCAATTCAGACATGCAGAAGGTGAGGACAATTTTAATACCCGAATATGTTGTTTTGGGACTAAAATGATTTAATGAAACATACTGTTAGGACTGAATTAATTTAATGAGAATTTTTAAGGGATTAATATGATTAACAATCTTTTTGTGTTTGTCTATTTTGGTCAGGGTCTAATTCCAGTAGTGAAGGAAGTGATGTCTC
>NC_029785.2:19324016-19337832 GCF_000816755.2 Arachis ipaensis
GATAAAAATGGTAAAAGGGCTAAGGGGTACTACCATGAATGGTTGACGATGGAGGTGTATAAGAGGACATACCGTTTCAATATCAATCTGGTGAAGGGACAATATTTGTAGGAGAAAACACCGTCACCAGCCCCTGTCCCACCCCCAATTAAGTCAAAATTTGGAAGGCTTACTAAGAAGAGGAGAAGATACAAAGGTGAACAACCATGCGGATCAAGCATGAAGATAAAGAGGAAGTACAATCCAATCATGCGCATGTATTGTAGTGAGGTTGAACACAACAAAAGAGGTTGTGGAAAGAAGAAATAAGTGGATGCTGAGAAACAAGCTAGGGAAATGCAACTGCAGCTTGCACTTGTTAAAGAACCTACTCTTACTGTAGGTGAAACAAACACCAACAATGATGTTCCATCCCATGCTGTATCTACTCCGATCCCCGAGTCCAGCCACAACTTGAGATCATAATCAGCCAACCAGAAGGCTCCCCACCAATACAAGATACCCAACAACCTGTTGAAAACCTTCAAGTTGTTTACTTAGTACTTTCTCTTTAACACTACTTGCTTTGATTTAGTTGAAAAATAACCTTATGTTTACTGGCCTATACATGATGCAATGAGAAGAAGGCCACCCAAATTATATATCATTAAAAGAAATGCAAGAATGAACGCCTCCACAAAACCGGATGCAACTTCACCTGTGGCCGTATCTGCTGAAACACTGAAAGGAACAAGCTCTGCAACTGCTAAGAAGATGGCAAGTTTGATGACATTTATGCCAACTCCAAGGTTCAAGTATCCAAGAAAGAAAGATAAAGCTACTTGATCTGGAAATGTGTTTTGTCTGTGGTTATTGTCTCTTTTTTTGGTTCAGGGCTATGTAAACAATATGATTGATTATCTTATTTTGTTATTGGAATATTTTGTTTAGGTCTATTATATTGTATCCCTTTGTTTATGTGAACTATGTTATGGCACCTTTGTTTTGTTTATGTCTATTATGTTGTGGAACCTTGATTACCCACTATGGTATATCTACTAAGACACTATTATGATTATGATATTTGTTATGGTTTATGACAATATTATATCTGTTATGATTTATACAGATTTTTGTGAATTTATATTTAGGTTACAAACATCACCATATTGTATTTTTAAGAAACCCATTATGCTCAATGGACAAGTGCTTGTTGAATTAAACAAAATCAAGTTGGAACAACTAATTTCATTTATAAATAACATCATCATTACATATCAACTAATTCAAACTGAAATCTTTAAAAATACCCCGAAAGCACAACAACATCTGTATCTTTACTTGGACATACATATGATAGAAAGTGATGCACAAATGACAGTAGCCACAATCATTGCAATTGAGATGTACATTATTAGCATTTTCATTGCTCTAACTTCACCCTCCAAGTTACCCACTTTCCATGATACATTCAATCTCCATTTATCATAGTCATTGCCAACCTCTACATAAGTTTCTGCCACTACTTTTGGCACTCCTTCATACCCATCATCATCAACTCACCTAAAGAAGTTGCAGTGGCTTCCTTTCTGAATATTTTCAAAAAATCAATGTCAACAACCCAAAAAAATAGATAATGAAAAATGAAAAACAAAATTAATTTACCTTGACTCACCGAGTATCTTGCACAGTTGTGAAACAACCTATCTGAATTATCTGGTATTCCAGATTTCTTAATCATTGTCTTCAAACCGCAAAAGCATGTTTGGTCCTTGACCTTCCTCCTCTGTCGTATAGAAGAGTTGGAACCATGGCTACCAAGAGATTGAGATGGCAAGTCATCGCCGCGACCTCCATTCCCTAACCCCACCATGACAGTGACTGAACAAACATACAAGGTCATCTACCAGGAGAAGCACACTTATTTATGCTTTAGATTGGGATTAGGATTCTAACATTGGGACTAATTTGAGCTAAATAAAAAATTTATCTGGTCAGCATCAACATTATAACCGTTGGAGTGTGCCACATTGTAAGTTAACGTTCCAGCTTAGCAAACGTTAGCTACCTCATCAATTGAGATGACGGAAAGATGAACTGCACCAAAGCGGGTATCTTAAAAGAAAAAGAAAAAGAAAAAGAAAATAAGATATAAAATAATAGGAATGATAGAAAAGAGAAGAAGGAAGAAGAAAATAGAACCTTGGTAATGGAGGTGAGAGAGATAGAGAATGAAAGGTGAGATAGAAGGGGGGAGGGGGAAGGAAGAAATAAGGAGGGAGAAGAAAAGCTAGGATTTGGAGGAGAGAAAGATAAGATAATTTGGCAATTTAGGTTGAGCTGTGCGGCGCATGCGACGCGGCCGCGTGGGGCACGCGTTCGCGTGAATGCGCTTCAAGTAAGGTGACGCGATCGCGTCGGTCACGCGGTCGCGTGACCTATATTATGCTTCTGGCATGAGGGCAGCCTCGCTCCAGCACAACTCTCTGTTCAAATTAATTTAAATGCCAAAATTGGGGTGACGCGATCGCGTGGGTCACGCGATCGCGTGGGTCACGCGATCGCGTGAGTGTGCGCCAGAAAATGGATGACGCGGCCGCGTCGGCGATGCGGTCGCGTGATAAGGATTGTGCTTCCAGCACCAATCCAGCATTACTCTCGCACAATATTTCATTGTGCACCCTTTTACGTCAAAAACTCAGGGCATGCGGCCGCGTGGGGCACGCGATCGTGTGGGAGGCCATGATTCCCATGCGACGCGAACGTGTCAGCGACGCGGTCGCGTGGGTTGATTTGTGCCATTGGCACGCCTCCAGCCACACTCTAGTGTGACTTTCTGTTCATTTTTATTTTTCTTTACTCCCCCTGTGACGCGGACGCGTCGCTGATGCGATCGCGTCGCGTAGCGAAAATTTTTTTTAATGCAATATGCAGATGCAAATGCAATGCTTAATGTGAATGCTATGCATGATTCCAGGTTCAATGAAAATAAAATAAAATAAAAATAAAAACACGAAATAAAATTGAAAAAGAACGATCATACCATGGTGGGTTGTCTCCCACCTAGCACTTTTAGTTATAGTCCTTAAGTTGGACATTTGATGAGATTCCTGCTATAGTGGCTTGTGCTTGTACTGATCCAGGAATCTCCACCAATGTTTGTGATTCCAATGGCCTCCGGGATCCCAAACTAGGCACGTAAAGTCTTTGAGCAGCTTCAAACAGATTCTTAGGCTCCCGGGGTAACAAGTGTTAGAGCAGATTCCAGGATCCCAAACTTTACTTTTACACCCGTTTTTGTCTCGATCTGCATTTTTCCAGCCGGGTGAAAGGTGATCTGAATTCTCACTGCAGCGACCAAACAGCTTCCTAGACCCATTCAGTTGAGCTTTATACCAACCTTTGCGTTTGAACTTAAAGCTTCCAACCATGATGAACCTTGCAGGACAATTCTTACCACTGGCCATCTTCCTCTTACTCTTAATATCATAAAGAGCTCTAAGTTGACCATCCGTCTCCAGTAGGCCATATTCAAGTGGGGTTAGAAAGCTAAGGGTTAAAAATAGGGCAGCTACCCAACATCGGACACTGAATAAACTTGTACCAAAGCTTAAGAAGCATTCTACTATGAGTCATCGTGAGGTTTATGAGTAGTTTGTCCGAAAGTCTAATGTAAATCTGAATAGCACCTGCATCATTAAGGCATTGAAAGCTGCTAGAAAAGTGGTAGAAGGTGATGAGATTGTTCAATATGAGTTGGTCTAGGACTATGCTAATAAATTACTCACAGGTAATCCCAGGTCTACAGTTCAAGTTTATGTCATCCCGATGCCCGAGGGTCCTCCTCAGTTTGAGAGGTTCTATGTGTGTCTTGATGCGTGTAAAAAAGGATTTAAGGCTGGGTGTTGACCTATGATTGGATTAGATGGGGCTTTTCTTAAGACTTTGCATGGTGGGAAAATACTGACTACGTGTGCCCAAGATGCCAACAATCACATTTTCGTGTTTGCCTATGCAATTGTAGATGTCGAAAATAAAGACAACTGGTGGTTTTTTTTACCTATTGCAGTCATACCTTGGCAACTATAATGATAAGAAGTCATGCTTCAATTCAGACATGCAGAAGGTGAGGACAATTTTAATACCCGAATATGTTGTTTTGGGACTAAAATGATTTAATGAAACATACTGTTAGGACTGAATTAATTTAATGAGAATTTTTAAGGGATTAATATGATTAACAATCTTTTTGTGTTTGTCTATTTTGGTCAGGGTCTAATTCCAGTAGTGAAGGAAGTGATGTCTCATGCGCACCACAGATTATGTGTGTGGAATCTATGGCAGAATTTCTAAAAACAATGGGGTAGCACAGAGTTGAAAGACCTAGTTTGGGAGTGTTCTAGATCAAGAACATGCAATGAGTTTGATAGGAACATGGAAAGAGTTAAGCTGATTAATGAGCAGGCTTGGCAGTACCTTGACAAGTGGCCGAAGGAAGCTTGGACAAAAGTGTACTTCAGTAAAGATCCAAAGGTCGACAACATTTGCAACAATGCTTGCGAATCAATCAATGCAAAAATCAAGCATGAAAGGACCAAGCCTATTCTGACTTTAGCTAAAGAGGTGAAAAGAATAATCATGAAGAGTATGATAGACAACGAACAAAAGTTGAGTAATTATCAACGAATTCTACCTCCAATACAACAAAGCAGACTAGAAGCCATGACAAAATTATTTAGTCACTGGTCTTTTCAATGGTGTGGTGATGATAAAGAGAAATTATATGAAGTTCATGGCTGGCCCACTAACATGGTGGTGGACTTGGAAAAGCACACTTGCAGTTGTAGGTTCTAGAAACTCACAGGTAAATCATCCAAGCCTTTCCTTCCTTCCATTACTCTCAGTTAGTAAGAATTGATTTAAGTTAAATTTGTATGTGCTGGCCACATGGATGCCATGTATGCATGCAATTTCAGCTATACAGGATAAAAATGGTAAAAGGGCTAAGGGGTACTACCATGAATGGTTGACGATGGAGGTGTATAAGAGGACATACCGTTTCAATATCAATCTGGTGAAGGGACAATATTTGTAGGAGAAAACACCGTCACCAGCCCCTGTCCCACCCCAATTAAGTCAAAATTTGGAAGGCTTACTAAGAAGAGGAGAAGATACAAAGGTGAACAACCATGCGGATCAAGCATGAAGATAAAGAGGAAGTACAATCCAATCATGCGCATGTATTGTAGTGAGGTTGAACACAACAAAAGAGGTTGTGGAAAGAAGAAATAAGTGGATGCTGAGAAACAAGCTAGGGAAATGCAACTGCAGCTTGCACTTGTTAAAGAACCTACTCCTACTGTAGGTGAAACAAACACCAACAATGATGTTCCATCCCATGCTGTATCTACTCCGATCCCCGAGTCCAGCCACAACTTGAGATCATAATCAGCCAACCAGAAGGCTCCCCACCAATACAAGATACCCAACAACCTGTTGAAAACCTTCAAGTTGTTTACTTAGTACTTTCTCTTTAACACTACTTGCTTTGATTTAGTTGAAAAATAACCTTATGTTTACTGGCCTATACATGATGCAATGAGAAGAAGGCCACCCAAATTATATATCATTAAAAGAAATGCAAGAATGAACGCCTCCACAAAACCGGATGCAACTTCACCTGTGGCCGTATCTGCTGAAACACTGAAAGGAACAAGCTCTGCAACTGCTAAGAAGATGGCAAGTTTGATGACATTTATGCCAACTCCAAGGTTCAAGTATCCAAGAAAGAAAGATAAAGCTACTTGATCTGGAAATGTGTTTTGTCTGTGGTTATTGTCTCTTTTTTTGGTTCAGGGCTATGTAAACAATATGATTGATTATCTTATTTTGTTATTGGAATATTTTGTTTAGGTCTATTATATTGTATCCCTTTGTTTATGTGAACTATGTTATGGCACCTTTGTTTTGTTTATGTCTATTATGTTGTGGAACCTTGATTACCCACTATGGTATATCTACTAAGACACTATTATGATTATGATATTTGTTATGGTTTATGACAATATTATATCTGTTATGATTTATACAGATTTTTGTGAATTTATATTTAGGTTACAAACATCACCATATTGTATTTTTAAGAAACCCATTATGCTCAATGGACAAGTGCTTGTTGAATTAAACAAAATCAAGTTGGAACAACTAATTTCATTTATAAATAACATCATCATTACATATCAACTAATTCAAACTGAAATCTTTAAAAATACCCCGAAAGCACAACAACATCTGTATCTTTACTTGGACATACATATGATAGAAAGTGATGCACAAATGACAGTAGCCACAATCATTGCAATTGAGATGTACATTATTAGCATTTTCATTGCTCTAACTTCACCCTCCAAGTTACCCACTTTCCATGATACATTCAATCTCCATTTATCATAGTCATTGCCAACCTCTACATAAGTTTCTGCCACTACTTTTGGCACTCCTTCATACCCATCATCATCAACTCACCTAAAGAAGTTGCAGTGGCTTCCTTTCTGAATATTTTCAAAAAATCAATGTCAACAACCCAAAAAAATAGATAATGAAAAATGAAAAACAAAATTAATTTACCTTGACTCACCGAGTATCTTGCACAGTTGTGAAACAACCTATCTGAATTATCTGGTATTCCAGATTTCTTAATCATTGTCTTCAAACCGCAAAAGCATGTTTGGTCCTTGACCTTCCTCCTCTGTCGTATAGAAGAGTTGGAACCATGGCTACCAAGAGATTGAGATGGCAAGTCATCGCCGCGACCTCCATTCCCTAACCCCACCATGACAGTGACTGAACAAACATACAAGGTCATCTACCAGGAGAAGCACACTTATTTATGCTTTAGATTGGGATTAGGATTCTAACATTGGGACTAATTTGAGCTAAATAAAAAATTTATCTGGTCAGCATCAACATTATAACCGTTGGAGTGTGCCACATTGTAAGTTAACGTTCCAGCTTAGCAAACGTTAGCTACCTCATCAATTGAGATGACGGAAAGATGAACTGCACCAAAGCGGGTATCTTTTGGGGACTCTTTTGTTTGTTTTATCTTTCGGGGACCAAAATAGAGATCAGGTAATCTTTTAGGGATGATTTTGACTATTAACTCTTTTAAAAATATAATAATAAAATTTTTTAATGATTTTGATGTATGCAATGCATTGAAAATGTAAAACAATTAATTTTTACAATAATTTTGTAAAATATTTTTTTTATGGTATACTTAACCTATGTCCTTAGGACACAAGTTAGCAAATTTTTTTTTCAAGAATATTTATTGATAAAGATTTATCATTAGTAAAAAATTTTAAAGATTTTTATTTACTGAAAGCAAAATAAATGCATTAAAATTTATTTTTTTTATATTTTTAATGAATTTTTTTAATTTATAAACTTAATGTAAAATCCAAATAAATAATTAATTAATTGTGAGCAAAAAGGATTAAAAAAAGTAAAATTTATAATTTGAAAAATTACCGGTGAAAATTTAACTTAGAAAATAAATTTGAGCGTGAAAATATAATTAATTGCAGAAAAATACGTACCAGCATTAAAAACTAATTGTACCGGCTTAAGTCTATCCGGTATTGCGTGTGAGAAAAATAAAATTGTAAAAATAATAAAAAAAAATTAGAATAAAAATACAGTTTAATTACTTTGCAGGTCCCTATAGTTTCACTGAGTTTTCAATTAGGTCTCTATACTTTTTTTCTTTTCAATTGGGTCCTTGTACGTTAAATTTTGTTCAATTAAGTCCTTGCCGTGAGTAAAACGTTTAAGATAACAGAATATTCTTGGTAAAAAATGAATATTCTTGTCATTTGGTTTGAGTGGCTAGCTGAACAAAAATGTAATTTTCCAAAATACCAAAAGCACCCCTTTCATTTCATCCCAAAGAAAAAAAACCCTAAGTTGCACTCTGGAGATTGCAAGGATAGTCTGCTGTGTCTCCAGCGTCCTGACGTCTGCGTCTGTGTCTGGCGTCATCTGCAACAGATGCTTGGCGGTCTACTGTCCGTCGCATCCTTCCCTCTGTGCTGGTCTCCTCTGGTTTGTTCTGTTCGTAGGTCTTCACCGTTTCTCCGTCCAAGCCATCGCCATCCCTCGCGGTGAAGCCCCTCGCCTGACATCCCCGCGCCGCACCGTGCCGAGCCTCGTAGCGCCTGGCCTTCCATCCCTGCGTTGTGCCTCTACACCATCTCCCTGTACTCGAACTGTCTGCAAACAGGTGACAAAAAATCTTCTTTTTTCAGTTTTAAAACTTCTTGTTTATGCTAATTTTATTTTGTTTAAAAATTTGGCATTGGTTGATTATGTATTTGTTGAATTGATTTCTGCATTTTTTTGATTTAATGGTTTATTTAGAGTTTACAATATAGATATTTATGTACAGGGATTTTGTTTACAATATTTATTCCTGGATTGTTTTGTTATTTGCTGATGATAAATTTTGTTTATTCTTGATTCTTGATTGTTGATTGTTGTTGCTGTGATGATGCTGCATCTTCACAATCGCTACTCACCACACCTGCTATCGCTGCCTCTACTCAACCCCTTCCATACTTGCAACTTCAGCTTCTCAGGCTCCAACCACAGCCACCGGTGCAGTGAATTATGAGTCTCCTATTGTAGCACCTTTCGGATCTTCACAACAATCCTTACCACCCTCCCAGCCTCTCCTAGCTGTGGCAACTGCAGATTCCCAGCAACCACCTAGAGCATCTTCTCAACCTTTACCAAAGACAAAGGTGTTTGGTGTGAGGAGGAGTGGGCGGCTAAAGTTAGGAGTGAGGAAGCAAACAGGGGCACCTAGTGTACATATAGACCTAAGTGATGACCGAAGTAGGATTAAATTTATAGTTAGGGTTGTTGGGGTTGCTATTAAATAGTATATGTTGTAGTGAATTGTGTCTATATGGCCAATGTTTATTATGTGGATAAGACCACTATTTTGATATTTTAGGATTAGGTTGGACCACTTTTAATTGTTGCACTTCTTGGACCTTTATTTTGGGTTAGGTATGTGGCATATCATATGACCACTTATTTTGTGATATTTTGTATACGTATGGTTTACAGGAACACTTACTTAATGGATATCTAGATATGTAGCATTGGTGCACGAAATTGTGATCTCAATGGCGCCAAAAACTTGTGTGCACAATCGTAATCTCAACTCTTTTTCACAACTCCGCACAACTAACCAGTAAGTGCACTGGGTCGTCCAAGTAATAAACCTTATGTGAGTAAAGGTTGATCCCATGGAGATTGTCGGCTTGAAGCAAGCTATGGTCATCCTTGTAAATCTCAGTCAGGCGGATTCACATGGTTATAAAGTTTTGATACTTAAAATATAAATAAAATATAAAATAAGATAGAAGTACTTATATAATTCATTAGTGGGATTTCAGATAAGCGTATGAAGATGCTTTGTTCCTTCTGAACCTCTGTTTTCCTACTGTCTTCATTCAATCATTCGTACTCCTTTCCATGGCAAGCTGTATGTTGGGCATCACTAAATGCGCTATCACCGCATGGCTAATCATCTGTCGGTTCTCACTCAAGTTGGAATAGGATCCATTAATCCTTTTGCTTCTGTCACTACGCCCAACACTCACGAGTTTGATGCTCGTCACAGTCATCCCTTTCCAGATCCTACTCGGAATACCACAGACAAGGTTTAGACTTTTTGGATCTCAGGAATGGCCGCCAATAATTCTAGCCTATACTACGAAGACTCTGATCGTGAACCAGGAGGCTAAGAGATATGCATTCAAGCTTGTTTTCATGTAGAACGGAAGTATTTGTCAGACACGCGTTCATAAGTGAGAATGGTGATGAGTGTCACTTGATCATCACATTCATCATATTCTTGTGTGCAAATGAATATCTTAGAATAAGAATAAGCTTGAGTTGAATAGAAAAATATAGCACTTTGCATTAATTCATGAGGAACAGCTGAGCTCCACACCTTAGTCTATGGGGTGTAGAAACTCCACCGTTGAAAATACATAAGTGAAAGGTCTAGGCATGGCCGTGAGGCCAGCCTCCAAACGTGTACAATGATCTATGATAACATAGAACTGATCAAAGATAGATATAAAATAAATCACTAAAAGTAGTTTTTATACAAAACTAGCAGCTAGGGTTACAGAAAATAAGTAATTAAGTGCAGATAGTGCAGAAATCCACTTCTGGAGCCCACTTGGTATGTGCTTGAACTGAACATTGAAGCTTTCACGTGTAGAGACTCTTCTTGGAGTTAAACGCCAGCTTTGGTGCCAGTTTGGGCGTTTAACTCCACCTTTTATGTCAGTTCTGGCATTTAACGCCAGAATAGGGTAGAAAGTTGGCGTTTAAACGCCATTTTGCGTTATTAAAACTCGGGCAAAGTATAGACTATTATATATTTCTGAAAAGCCCAGAATGTCTACTTTCCAACGCAATTGAGAGCGCGCCAATTGGCTTTTTGTAGGTCCAAAAAATCCATTTCGAGTGCAGGGAGGTCAGAATCCAACAGCATCTGCAGTCCTTTTTCAGCCTCTAAATCAGATTTTTGAGTATTTTGTTTTCCAGTATTACCACCTGATACATAAATGCCACAGACACATAACTGGGTGAACCTTTTTAGATTGTGACTCAGCTTTGCTAGAGTCCCCAATAAGAGGTGTCCAGAGCTCTTAAGCACACTCTTTTGCTTTGGACCACGACTTTAACCGCTCAGTCTCAAGCTTTTTACTTGACACATTCACGCCACAAGCACATGGTTAGGGACAGCTTGGTTTAGCCGCTTAGGCCAGGATTTTATTCCTGTGGGCCCTCCTATCTACTGATGCTCAAAGCCTTGGATCCTTTTTATTTTATGCTTGCCTTTTGGTTTAAAGGGCTATTGGCTTTTTCTGCTTGCTTTTTCTTTTTCTTTCTTTTTCTTTTATTTTTTTTTCCATTTTTTTCTAATTTTTTAAGCAAGCTTTTCACTGCTTTTTCTTGCTTCAAGAATCAATTTTATGATTTTTCAGATTATCAATAACATTTCTCCTTTTTCATCATTCTTTCAAGAGCCAACAATTTTAACATTCATAAACAACAAATTCAAAAATATGCACTGTTCAAGCATTCATTCAGAAAACAAAAAGTATTGCCACCACATCAAAATAATTAAACTATTTTAAAATTCGAAATTCATGTACTTCTTTTTCTTTTGCAATTAAAAATATTTTTCATTTAAGAAATGTGATGGATTCATAGGACATTCATAGCTTTAAGGCATAGACACTAGACATTAATGATCATGTAATAAAGACACAAATATAATTAAAACATAAAGCATAGTAAACGAAAAACAGAAAATAAAGAGCAAGGAAATTAAAGAACGGGTCCACCTTAGTAATGGCGGCTAGTTCTTCCTCTTGAAGATCTTATGGAGTTTCTATTGAGCTCCTTCCACACATATGTCCATGAGGACTTGGTCCAACCTTTGATCTAAGTTGACCCTTCTAGTGTAGGGGCGTGCGTTTTCTTGCATCATTGGCAAGTTGAACGCTAACCTTACATTTTCCAGACTGAAATCTAAGTATTTTCCCCAAACCATTGTAAGCCAGTTCTTTGGCTTCGGGTTCATACTTTGATCATGGTTCCTAGCGATCCATGCGTTTGCATAGAACTCTTGAATCATTAAGATTTCGACTTGTTGAATAGGATTGGAGAGAACTTCCCATCCTCTTCTTCTAATCTCATGTCGGATCTCCGGATACTCACTCCTTTTGAGCTTGAAAGGGACCTCAGGAATCACCTTCTTTTTTGCCACAACTTCATAGAAGTGGTCTTGATGGACCTTTGAGATGAATCTCTCCATCTTCCATGACTCGGAGGTGGAAGCTTTTGCCTTCCCTTTCCTCTTTCTAGAGGTTTCTCTGGCCTTAGGTGCCATAAATGGTTATGGAAAAACAAAAAACAATGCTTTTACCACACCAAACTTAAAGTGTTTGCTCGTCCTCGAGCAAAGAAGAAAGAATGAAGGAGAAGAAGAAGAAAATGGAGGAGATGGAGGGAGAGGGTGAATTCGGCCAAGGATGTATAAGGTATGTATGATGTGTGAAATTGAAGGAGTGATGAGGGGTATATATAGGAGTGGGGTAGGGTTAGGTTCATGTATTTGGGGTTGGGTTTGGGTTTGGGAGGGAAAAGAGGTTTGAATTTGAAGGTAGGTGGTGATTTGGGGGAAAGGGTAAGATGTGATAGGTGAAGGGTATTTGGAGAAGAGTGTTATGGAAATGTGTGAAGAGGAGAGAAGAAGAGGTGGGGTAGGTGGGGATCCTGTGGGGTCCACAGATCCTGAGTGGTTAAAGGCTTTATCATCCCTGCTCCATTTAGGCGTGCAAAACGCCCTTAGAGTGCAATTATGGTGTTAAACGCCAGATTGCTGCTTGTTTCTGGCGTTTAACGCCAACTTGGTGCCCTGTTCTGGTGTTAAACGCCAGACTGGTGCCTATTTCTGGCGTTAAACGCCAGTCTGGTGCCCATTTCTGGCGTTAAACGCCCAGAATGGTGCCAGACTGGGCATTTAACGCCCATTCTGCTACTCTTACTGGCGTTTAAACGCCCCCAGGGTGAGCTGTTTTTAATGCTATTTTTCATTCTATTTTTTATTTTTCAGTTGTTTTTGTGATTTCACATGATCATCAACCTAAAGAAAATATAAAATAACAATGGAAAATAAACAGATATAATTAAATAACATTGGGTTGCCTCCCAATAAGCGCTTCTTTAATGTCAATAGCTTGACAGTGAGCTCTCTTGGAGCCTCACAGATAATCAGAGCAGGGTTGGGGCCTCTTAACACTAAACTTAGAGTTTGGTTGTGGCCTCTCAACATCAAACTTAGAGTTTGGTTGTGGCCCATGTTCCCATAAAATTTCCCACACTTAAATTTTACACAATATCTATCTTAAGCTAACCAAGGATTCAACTTGGGATTCTAATCTTATTTTTCTGCTTAAGGCTAGTAATGTGGTTATAAAACAGAAGGGATATAAAAGCTCAAGGGGGCTAACAAGGGTGATGTAAAAGGTAGGCTAATTTTGGAATAAGTGGGCTAAAATCAAACAATGGCCTCAATCATATGCAAGCATGTAAATACACTAAATATTGGACATATAGAATGGAATAAAAAAATAGATTACAATCATAGAGACGGAAACACACAGGAATAAAATATTTATGGTTAAATAATGTAACCATATAAATAAGCTCAAATCTCACAGGTTGTGTGTTCTTTGGCTCAAAAACCATGTTCCAAATACAACTTCAAACAAATTTAACACAAAAATTTTCATTTTAAATTAGTGAAAATTTTCAAAAATAGGGTCCTAAAAAGAATTTTATTACTTTAACCAAGTAGTAACTAAATGCACAAAATCAAATAAACATGCAATCAAATATGCAGATGCAACAATGAACAAATTAACATTGGTGTTGAAATAGGAAATAACTAACCCATGGAGATCCGTATCGACCTCCCCACACTTAAAGATTGCACCGTGCTCAGTGCATGCTAAGATGTGCAAGTGGATGGGGGTTGTGGTTCCTCAACTGGAGCTCTTTTTGTTCCTTTCCTTGCTGTTGATTTGGGAATGGCTTTCTCTTTTCCTTTCTTGGTGGCCATCCTGAAAAAGGGAAGAGAAAGTAAATTAAATTCAAAGAGATATATATAGCAAGGAAGAGAACGGAAAAGGTGGTGATGGATGCACAGGATGCACATGCTGACATTAACACATGCTCG
>NC_029785.2:19338163-19344034 GCF_000816755.2 Arachis ipaensis
CATGTAAAAAGGAAAAGAAGAAGAAGGAAAATATGAATAATGAAAAGAAAAAGAAAAAGAAAAAGAAAATAAGATATAAAATAATAGGAATGATAGAAAAGAGAAGAAGGAAGAAGAAAATAGAACCTTGGTAATGGAGGTGAGAGAGATAGAGAGTGAAAGGTGAGATAGAAGGGGGGAGGGGGAAGGAAGAAATAAGGAGGGAGAAGAAAAACTAGGATTTGGAGGAGAGAAAGATAAGATAATTTGGCAATTTAGGTTGAGCTGTGCGGCGCATGCGACGCGGCCGCGTGGGGCACGCGTTCGCGTGAATGCGCTTCAAGTAAGGTGACGCGATCGCGTCGGTCATGCGGTCGCGTGACCTATATTATGCTTCTGGCATGAGGGCAGCCTCGCTCCAGCACAACTCTATGTTCAAATTAATTTAAATGCCAAAATTGGGGTGAGGCGATCGCGTGGGTCACGCGATCGCGTGAGTGTGCGCCAGAAAATGGATGACGCGGCCGCGTCGGCGATGCGGTCGCGTGATAAGGATTGTGCTTCCAGCACCAATCCAGCATTACTCTCGCACAATATTTCATTGTGCACCCTTTTACGTCGAAAACTCAGGGCATGCGGCCGCGTGGGGCACGCGATCGCGTGGGAGGCCATGATTCCCATGCGACGCGAACGTGTCAGCGACGCGGTCGCGTGGGTTGATTTGTGCCATTGGCACGCCTCCAGCCACACTCCAGTGTGACTTTCTGTTCATTTTTATTTTTCTTTACTCCCCCTGTGACGCGGACGCGTCGCTAATGCGATCGCGTCGCGTAGCGAAAATTTTTTTTAATGCAATATGCAGATGCAAATGCAGTGCTTAATGTGAATGCTATGCATGATTCCAGGTTCAATGAAAATAAAATAAAATAAAAATAAAAACACGAAATAAAATTGAAAAAGAACGATCATACCATGGTGGGTTGTCTCCCACCTAGCACTTTTAGTTATAGTCCTTAAGTTGGACATTTGATGAGATTCCTGCTATAGTGGCTTGTGCTTGTACTGATCCAGGAATCTCCACCAATGTTTGTGATTCCAATGGCCTCCGGGATCCCAAACTAGGCACGTAAAGTCTTTGAGCAGCTTCAAACAGATTCTTAGGCTCCCGGGGTAACAAGTGTTAGAGCAGATTCCAAGATCCCAAACTTTACTTTTACACCCGTTTTTGTCTCGATCTGCATTTTTCCAGCCGGGTGAAAGGTGATCTGAATTCTCACTGCAGCGACCAAACAGCTTCCTAGACCCATTCAGTTGAGCTTTATACCAACCTTTGCGTTTGAACTTAAAGCTTCCAACCATGATGAACCTTGCAGGACAATTCTTACTACTGGCCATCTTCCTCTTACTCTTAATATCATAAAGAGCTCTAAGTTGACCATCCGTCTCCAGTAGGCCATATTCAAGTGGGGTTAGAAAGCTAAGGGATATGAATTTTACCCACTTGAATGTTGTGAAGGATGATGGTAACTTAGGGGGAGGTATTTTTAATGAAATTGCAAGCTTCACTCCCTTGTGCTCTTCTCTGATAATTACCACCTCTTTGCAAGCTTCTTCAATTTCAACCTCTTCCTCTTGGTAGCTCTCTTTCAATTCAATCTCCTCTTCATTGCTTTCCAAGGGCATAGGAGGTTGTGCTTCTTCTTCTTGAATCTCCATCTCTTGATCAACCTCTTCCAAGTCTTCAACTATGATATGCTTTGGAGGTTGTACACCCTCCTCAACATCAATTTCAACCATCTTGGAAGGAGTCTCTATGTCTTGACTTTCCCATGGAGGTTCTGCATCTCCTAAGTCTTCAACCACTTCTTCTTCTTCTTGAACCATGACAGCTTCTTCTACTTGTTCTAGTACGAATTCATTCTCTGTCTTGTCCACTGGGGTTTCTGGTATCTCCTTCATGCTACGCTCTTCACTAGACTGTCCACATGGAGCTGTGGCTGATCCTTGTATATTTGAGCGCCTAGAAACCCATTGAATTACTGCTTGCTCTAGTTGTTGAATGGTTGCCTGAAATCGATCCACCGTTTCCTTGAAACGATCCTTTGTCTCTTGATGCACTCGACTTTCATAAATATGATCATAATGCTCTTGGATTGATGGATATGGAGATGGTGAATATTGAAGGGGTGGTTATTGTGAGTAATTGGGTTGGAATTGGGGTGGTTCTATATATGGTTCATATGGCTCATAAGGTGGTTGGTATGGTGATTGAGGGTTAGGGTCATATGGAGGTGAATGGTGGAAAGGGGCTTGTGAGTTTGGTGGTCCAAAGTTATGTTGAGGAGGGGGTTCAAAGGCATATGGTGGTGGTTGTTGATAATCAAAAGAGCACTCACCATAGCCATTGCCTTGATATGCATCACGGAATGGTTGTTGATAGTCCATTGGAGGTGGTTGTTGCCATGAGGGTTGATCAAATCCTTGTGGCTCCTCCCATCTTTGATTGTTCCAACCTTGATGCCTATTTTCATTATAGTTTCCATTCCTAACAACAACATTGGAATCAAATTTGAAACCAGAGGGGTGAGAATTCATAGTAATTAATAAAAATTAAAAACAAAAATAAATAAACAAGCAAAAGAATTTTTTTTTATATTTTGAAAAATATTTACAATAACCAATAATAAGGCACACGTTTGCAATTCCCCGGCAACGGCGCCATTTTGACGTCGGGATTTTTGCCAGTAAAGAAGTTCATAAAAACAGTAACATTGTAGATATAGTCTCTAAACCGACAGAAATCCCTTCGTACAAACGTTTTGGTTGTCACAAGTAACAAACCCCTTTAAAATTGATAACTGAGTATTTAAACCTCGGGTCGTCTTCTCAAGGAATTGCAGGGAGGTATGTTCTTATTATTGGTTATGAGTTTGTAAATTGGGGTTTTGGAAGTAAGGTGGGAATATGTTATATGACAAGTAAAATAAAATAATATTAATAAAATCTCTTGGTAAGGTATGAAGAACTGGAAGTCCTATCCTTATCAATTGTGATGAGAATTGGATTTTAATCCCACTTTGTTAACCTTTACTAAACAAAGGAAAGTTAAGTGGACTGATTAGCTTGATTCTCAAGTCCTAGTCAACTCTTGTGGAGAGACTAGCTTTAGAGCAATCCTAGTGCAATCAGAATCTGCCAATTTCAACCACTGTTTTATTTGACAGCTCAAGTATTACCAATTACTTGACCCAAGCCAAAAAGGGGGAAAATATCTAAATTATTTATAAAAGAAAGCAAACATAATTCTGAAATACCTCAATTATATTAAATAAAATATTCAAATCATAACATGGAAAAGTTCTTAAATTTAATTGGGAAAATAAATAAAAAGGAACATTGAACCTGGATCGAGAGTCACTCTTAAAAACTAAGAGAAGTCCTAAATCCTAAGAGAGAGAGAGAGGAGAGAACCTCTCTCTCTAAAACTACATCTAAAACATGAAAAATGAATTATGAGAGCCTCCTCTCTAAATGGATGCAATCCCCCACTTTATAGCCTCTAATCTGTGTTTTCTGGACCGCGAACTGGGTCGAAAACAGCCCGAAAATCGCTGGAGAAGAATTCAAACACGCTGATTTCCGTCACTACGACGCGGCCGCATGGATCACGCGGTCGCGTCACCTAGCATCAGGAAAACTATGGCATATTATATATCAAATCGAAGCCCCGGACGTTAGCTTTCCAATGCAACTGGAACCGCGTCGTTTGGACCTCTGTAGTTAAAGTTATAGCTGTTTGAGTGCAAAGAGGTCAGGCTGGGCAGCTTACCAATTTCTCTAACTTCTTGTATTCCTTCCACTTTTGCATGCTTCCTTTCCATCCTCTGAGCCATTCCTGCCCTGTAATCTCTGAAATCACTTAACACACATATCAAGGCATCTAATGGTAATAAGGGAGGATTAATAATGAGCAATTATAAGTCCAAAGAAGCATGTTTTCAATCAAAGCACATAATCAGGAAGGAGTTGTAAAACCATGCAAATAGTATGAATAAGTGGGTAAAGAGTAGATAAAAACCACTCAATTGAGCACAAGATAAACCATAAAATAGTGGTTTATCAGCCTCCCAACACCAAACTTAGAGTTTGAATGTGGGGATTTTGTTTGACTCTGTATTGAGAGAAGCCTTTCATGCTTCATCTCCATGGTTACAGAAGGAGAACCTTGAGTTTTAAATACAAGGTAGTCTTCATTCAACTTAAGGACCAACTCTCCTCTGTCAACATCAATTACAGCTTTTGCTGTGGCTAGGAAGGGTCTACCAAGGATGATGGATTCATCCTCATCCTTCCGAGTGTCTAGAATTATGAAATCAGCAGGGGTGTAAAGGCCTTCAACCTTCACTAGCACGTCCTCTACTAGTCCATAAGCCTATTTTATTGATTTGTCTGCCATCTCTAGTGAGATTCTTGCAGCTTGTACCTTAAAGATTCCCAGTTTCTCTATTACAGAGAGTGGCATGAGGTTTATCCCTGACCCCAGGTCACATAGAGCCTTTTCAAAGGTCATGGTGCCTATGGTACAAGATATGAAGAATTTTCTGGGATCCGGTTTCTTCTGAGGTAATGTCTGCCTCATTAATGCATTCAGTTCATTGGTGAACAAGGGGGGGTTCATCCTCCCAAGTCTCAGTACCAAATAACTTGGCATTAAGCTTCATGATTGCTCCTAGATATTTAGCAACTTGCTCTTCAGTGATGTCTTCATCCTCTTCAGAGGAAGAATATTCATCAGAGCTCATGAATGGCAGAAGGAAGTTCAATGGAATCTCTATGGTCTCTGTATGAGCCTCAGATTTCTTTGGTTCCTCAAAGGGAAACTCCTTTCTGTCCAGAGGACGTGGCATGAGGCTTTTCTCACTGGGACTCACGTCCTCCTCACTCTCTCCAGGTTCAGCCATGTTGGTCATGGTTATGGCCTTGCACTCTCTCTTTGGATTTTCTTCTGTATTGCTTGGGAGAGTACTGGGAGGAGTTTCAGTAATCTTCTTACTCAGCTGACCCACCTGTGCCTCTAAATTTCTAATGGAGGACCTTGTTTCATTCATGAAACTTAGTGTGGTCTTGGATAGATCAGAGACTATGGTTGCTAGGCCAGAATGGCTCTGTTCAGAATTCTCTGTCTGTTGCTGAGAAGATGATGGAAAAGGCTTGCTATTGCTAAACCTATTTCTTCCACCATTATTATTGAAGCCTTGTTGAGGCTTCTGTTGGTCTTTCCATGAGAAATTTGGATGATTTTTCCATGAAGGATTATAGGTGTTTCCATAGGGTTCTCCCATGTAATTCACCTCTGCCATTGCAGGGTTCTCAAGATCATAAGCTTCTTCTTCAGAAGATGCTTCTTTAGTACTGTTGGATGCAGCTTGCAATCCATTCAGACTCTGAGAAATCATATTGACTTGCTAAGTCAATATTTTGTTCTGAGCCAATATGGCATTCAGAGTGTCAATCTCAAGAACTCCTTTCTTCTGAGTTGTCCCATTATTCACAGGATTCCTTTCAGAAGTGTACATGAACTGGTTATTTGCAACCATTTCAATGATTTCTTGAGCTTCTTCAGGCGTCTTGATCCAACTGCAGAGTTGTCCAATGACATCTTAGACATTTCAGACAGACCATCATAGAATATGCATATGATGCTCCATTCTGAAAGCATGCCAGAAGGACATCTTCTGATCAACTGCTTGTATCTTTCCCAAGCTTCATAGAGGGATTCGCCTTCCTTTTGTCTGAAGGTCTGGACTTCCACTCTAAGCTTACTCAATTTTTGAGGTGGAAAGAACTTTGCCAAGAAGGCATTGACCAGCTTTTCCCAAGAGTTCAGGCTGT
>NC_029785.2:19345174-19351277 GCF_000816755.2 Arachis ipaensis
CATTAGGTTGTGAGTCCAACCATGTCCTAGCTCTGTCTCTTACACCAAAAGGAAAAATCATAAGTTTGTAGATCTCAGGGTCAACCCCATGAGTCTTAACAGTGTCACAGATTTACAAGAACTCAGCTAAAAATTGATGAGAATCTTCCAATGGAAGTCCATGATACTTGTAATTCTGCTACATTAGAGAAACTAATTGAGGCTTAAGCTCAAAGTTGTTTGCTCCAATTGCAGGAATTGAGATGCTTCTGCCACAGAAGTCAGAAGAGGGTACAATAAAGTCACCAAGCATCTTCCTTGCATCTCCACCATTGTTGTTGGGTTCGGCCATGTTTGTTTTATCTGCTTCCTTTTCGAAAATTTCTGTCAGGTCCTCTTTAGAGTTTTGTGCTTTAGCTTCTCTTAGCTTTCTCTTCAAGGTCCTTTCAGGTTCAGGATCAGCTTCAACAAGAATGCCTTTATCCTTGTTCCTACTCATATGATAGAGAAGAAGACAAAGAAAGTATGGAATCCTCTATGTCACAGTATAGAGATTCCTTAATGTGTCAGAGGAAAAGAAGAATAGAAGAATAAGGTAGAGAGGAGAATTCGAACTTATAGAGAGGGAGTGTTCGAATTGCTAATAGAGGAGAAGTGTTAGTCTTAAATAGAAAAAGGTGAGAAGGGGAAAAAATATTCGAAAACAAATTTTTAAATAAAACTAAAAATTTTAAAATAATTAAAAATAATTTTGAAAAAGTGGATGATGGTTTTCGAAAATTAAAAGTGAGAAAGTGGTTAAGTGATTTTGAAAAAGATTTTGAAATTGGCAATAAAAAAGATATGATTAAAAATTATTTTGAAAAAGATGTGATTGAGAAGATATGATTGAGAAGATATGATTGAAAAATAATTTAAAAAGATTTGATTTTTAAAATTAATGACAACAAGAAATTTAAAAGATATGATTCTAAAATTCGAATATTGAACCTTTCTTAACAAAGAAGTAACAAACTTGAAATTTTTGAATCAAATCATTAATTGGTAGGAAGGGTTTTTGAAAATTGTGAGAGAAAAATGGAAAGGATTTGATTTTGAAAAAGATATGATAGAAAAAACATGATTTGGAAAAGATTTGATTTTGAAAAATTATGAAAATTTGAAAAAGATTTGAATTAAAAAATAACTTACCTCCCTTGTGTTATCCTAGTGTTAAACGCCCAGAATGGTATCCATTATGGCGTTTAACGCCCAAAATGCTACTTTTTTGGGCGTTTAACGCCCAGCCAGGTACTCTGGCTGGCGTTTAAACGCCAGTTTTCCTTCTTCACTGGCCATTTTGAACGCCCAGTTTTTTTCTGTGATTTCTTTGCTGTATGTTCTGAATCTTCAATTCTCTGCATTATTGACTTGAAAAAACAAAATTTTGAATTTTTTTTTGAATTTTTAATGATGAAAAACAACAAAATGAAACTAATCATGGAAAACTAAGATCAGATAAACAATGCATGCAAGACACCAAACTTAGAAATTTTTGATATTAGAGACACTAACAACTTGAGAATACACATGAGAAATAACAAAAGACACAAAACAAGAGAATTTAGATATCAGACCCAAGTAAATCATCAAGAACAACTTGAAGATTAATGAAGAACATAATGCATATATTCGAAAAATACAAGAGAATTAAAAATATGCAAGATACCAAACTTAAAAATAAACACTAGACTTAAACACAAAATTTTTGGTTTTTTGGTTTTATAAATTTTTTTTGTATTTTTTCGAAAATTAATTGGAAAAAGAGAAAATAAGGAATTCAAAATTTTTTTATGAGAATTCCAGGAATCATGCAATGTTAGTCTAAAACTCCGGTCCAGGAATTAGACATGGCTTACTAGCCAGCCAAGCTTTCAGTGAAAGTTCTGGTCCAAAACACTAGACATGGCCAATGGCCAGCCAAGCTTTAGCAGATCATGACATTCAACAGCAAGATTGATAGAAATTAACAAGCTCTTTGTGATGATAAGTTGAAACCTCGGTCCAAAAGATTAGACATGGCTTCACAGCCAGCCAGACTTCAACAGATCATCATGAAACTCTAGAATTCATTCTTAAAAATTCTGAAGACATAGAATAATTTATTTTTTTTAAAATTTTTTTTGAAAATAAAAGTAAAAACAAAAAGTTTAAAATTAAAATAAAATTACCTAATCTAAGCAACAAGATGAACCGTCAGTTGTCAAAACTCGAACAATCCCCGACAACGGCGCCAAAAACTTGGTGCACGAAATTGTGATCTAAATGGCGCCAAAAACTTGGTGCGCACAATCGTAATCTCAACTCTTTTTCACAACTTCACACAGCTAACCAGCAAGTGCACTGAGTCATCCAAGTGCACTGGCAATTCATACCTACCCACGGGTACCCAACCCAGTCCAACCCATTCGGGTAGGGTAGGCTACCCTACCCGCTGCGGGTAGGGTAGGGTACGGTCCGGGTATGCCTGCGGGTAGGGTAGGGTACGGGTTTAGGGTGTACCCTACCCTACCCTACCCGCACCATATATATATCACATATTTTATAAAAATCTCTCTATATAGTGAAGGAAGTAAGAGTTGAACCCACAACCTCTCTTATGTAATAACTTATAATAAGTGAACAACCACTAAACTAATTAGTTAATTTAGTAATTTAGAGCATTAGTTTTTTATTTTTTATGTTATTAATACGTATAAAATTCAAAATAATTGAATTTTATATTTACTTTGAAAAAATTTGATATTTCTGCGGGTAGGGTAGGGTAGGGTAGGGTTTAGAATTTTAGGGTGCGGGTAGGGTTAGGGTTGAGAGATTCTCAACCCGCGGGTAGGGTAGGATAGAGTTTTAATAAAATTTTCAACCCGCGGGTAGGGTTAGGGTAGGGTCCATACCCTACCCATTGCCAGCCCTACGTGAGTAAGGGTCGATCCCACGGAGATTGTCAGCTTGAAGCAAGCTATGGTCATCCTTGTAAATCTTAGTTAGGCAGATTCAAATGGTTAATAATTTTTGAGAATTTAAAATATAAATAAAATACACAATAAGATAGAAGTACTTATGTAATTCATTGGTGGGATTTCAGATAAGCGTATGAAGATGCTTTGTTCCTTCTGAACCTCTGCTTTCCTACTGTCTTCATTCAATCATTCGTACTCCTTTCCATGGAAAGATGTATGTTGGGAGATCACCGTTGTCAATGGCTACCGTCCGTCCTCTCAGTGAAAATGGTCCAAATACGGTGTCACCGCACGGCTAATCATCTGTTGGTTCTCACTCATGTTGGAATAGGATCCATTAATCCTTTTGCGTCTGTCACTGCGCCCAACACTCGCGAGTTTGAAGCTCGTCACAGTCATCCCTTCCCAGATCCTACTCGGAATACCACAGACAAGGTTTAGACTTTTCGGATCTCAGGAATGGCCGCCAATAATTCTAGCCTATACCACAAAGACTCTGATCGTGAACCAGGAGGCTAAGAGATATGCATTCAAGCTTGTTTTCATGTAGAACGGAAGTGTTTGTCAGGCATGCGTTCATAAGTGAGAATGGTGATGAGTGTCACTTGATCATCACATTCATCATGTTCTTGTGTGCGAATGAATATCTTAGAATAAGAATAAGCTTGAGTTGAATAGAAAAACAATAGTACTTTGCATTAATTCATGAGGAACAGTAGAGCTCCACACCTTAATCTATGGGGTGTAGAAACTCCACCGTTGAAAATACATAAGTGAAAGGTCAGGCATGGCCGTGAGGCCAGCCTTCAAATGTGTACAATGATCTATGATAGCATAAAACTGATGAAAAATAGATATAAAATAAATCACTAAAATTAGTTTTTATACTAAACTAGTAGCTAGGGTTACAGAAAATAAGTAACTAAGTGCAGATAGCGCAGAAATCCACTTCTGGGCCCACTTGGTGTGTGCTTGGGCTGAGCGTTGAAGCTTTCATGTGTAGAGACTCTTCTTGGAGTTAAACGCCAGCTTTGGTGTCAGTTTGGGCGTTTAGCTCGAGTTTTTATGCCAGTTCTGGCATTTAATGCCAGAATAGGGTAGAAAATTGGCGTTCAAACGCCATTTTGCATTATCAAAACTCGGGAAAAGTATGCACTATTATATATTGCTAGAAAGTACAGGATGTCTACTTTCCAACGCAATTAAGAGCGCACCAATTGGGTTTCTGTAGCTTCAGAAAATCCATTTCGAGTACAGGGAGGTCAGAATCCAACAACATCTGCAGTCCTTTTTCAGCCTCTGAATCAGATTTTTGCTCAGGTTCCTCCATTTCAGCCAGAAAATACCTGAAATCACAGAAAAACACATAAACTCATAGTAAAGTCTAGAAATGTGATTTTTATTTAAAAATTAATAAAAATATAATAAAAATTGACTAAAATATACTAAAACTACTTAAAAACAATGCCAAAAAGCGTATAAATTATCCGCTCATCAATAGCCTACAACATGTAATGGCCTATAAAGTTACTTGTCCCGTCTTGCATCAGTAATATCCCAAATAGGTATGTAACTAAAACATAAAAAAAATTAATAAATTAGTTAAAAAATAAAGAGTATTATTCATGCATTAATAAATTAAAAAAATAGTTAGGTAATTACCTTTTCTTAACTCCTTGAAATGCATCTCGTATTTTCTCATTTACAATTTTTATTTCTTTATAAATAAATTTTATTGCCGGCTTTTTTTCTGAATCCACCTTATTGAAGCACATGAAAAAGATGGTAGGCAGCCCTCAAGTAAATCATCACCTCTTTTCAAAATATCTTATCTAACATCACACTTGCAATTATCTTTTTATATTTTGTCTTTGCAAATTTATTAAAAGTTCATTGATCAGAAAGAAACATTCCTATTAAAGAACCTTTGTTGTCATTGAGGCATTCCAAAGTAAGGTAAGAAATTTCAAAATGGGTCATACCCGACCTTCCCCTGATGTGGATGTCTAATAGTGAAATGAGAGCAGCCCTAGCATATATGTACGTAGTAATCTTTCTACCTCTATAAATTGTCCTTGTGAAGTGTTACTTTTTTCCAAATCTTCTAACATTAAATCAATACAATATGTTGCACAAGGCATCTAAAACAACGTTTTTCTCTTTTTTATTAGTATTTCTCCTGTAACTTTGTAGTTAACAGCATTGTCGGTGATAACTTGGATGACATTTTCTTCACCAACTTCTTGAACCAGATCATCTATTATTTTAAAAATTTTTTCAACTGTCTTAGTAATATGAGAGGTATCAATGGATTTAAAAAAAAAGTCCCCTTAGGACTATTAACAAAAAATTTAGGATGGTCCGTCTTCTCTCATCTGTCAAACCATCAGTTACTATTGTACATCCAACTTGCTTCCAATATGCTATATGGTCCTATAGTGATTGTTGAATAAGCTCCACATGTTTCTTCAAAAGAGGCACCCTTAATTCATGGTAGGATGGTGGTTTGAATCATTGTCCATATCTTATTGCTTTCTCAAATATTCTATTGTATTTTTTGCTCCTTGATACATTGAAGGGGATACTATTGTTGTAGAAAACAATACTAATCTCTAAACATACTTCCTCTCTCAAATTCTTCTTAAATATATTGTTGATTGTTTTTTAAGTACTAATGTGTGTTTTCTTGAATATGTTACCCTATAATTCTATTTTCTTTCTTTTTTCACTGATAGTGTCACCTTCCTTAGCAACTCTACCTGGGCTTGCCCTACCCATGCTTGTTTTCTTCATTAAATTTACTTGCAATCCACTCACAATATCCCACATTTGCTTCTTAACTTCATCACTAACAGTTGTACAAGCCCTAACATCTTTTTGAATTCCTACTAAGTGGTATTTTAATCTATAAACTCTTCTTAAAAAAATTTATGACAGTATTTATATTGTATCTTCTTTTCAACTTCTCCAACAGATATCCCATGTTCCTATCCTACATCAATTCTACTTCTAAGAGCATTCTTAGCAACTTTTTTGTACTATCAATTTCAGTTGTACTTTCTAATTGAGAAGTTAGATTGTTAGTCAAATTTTTACTTGCATTAGCTTGACTCGATGTCATTCTA
>NC_029785.2:19351407-19391588 GCF_000816755.2 Arachis ipaensis
TCTATTTCATTCTATTAAAAAAAATAATATAATAAATATTCAACAAGTCAGTTCAATATCACAGCAAAAATTTAACAATTTAACAAAAAATACATAATTGTGTTCAAGCCAATTACAATCATCCAAGTTTAACAACAAAAGTTCAAAAATCCAATTTGAAAAAATAGAATACCAACATAACAAAAATTCAAGAATTGTAATACAATCTATTGACAAATAAAGGTATGAAATTGGCATTGAACAGAAAAAAAAAAAGCTTCACGATAAAATAACCTATTGACACAAACACAAATTTCACAATTCAATATTAAGATAGAAAAAATAGCTTTGTTGTGACTTGTGAACACAAAGTCACAAATCACTAATAAGACAACAAAGAAAGCAAATCAACCTAAACCTACAATACAATTAAATAATAAACAAGCAAAAAAACTTTCAAAATCCAAATGACAAGTAACAAGCCACATGTGGATTAGAATCCTAAGCACGACCATGATATAAATTTAAAATCATCATTCACAAAAAATATCATTTACTTTGTAGCTGAGGTATTTGGTTTATTAACATTGAATACTTGAGCCTTGAGAAACGAGATATTTAATAGAGGGATGAGGGAGTGAAATCAAATAATAGAGAGAGAAAAAGAGATTTAACTATTTAAAGGCTTACCTAAAATCACACAACAGATGAGGAGAAGAGAGTAGCAGGCAGCAGTAACCAGGAACACCAGCGAGCAATGACACAGAGTAGCAGCGACAGCAAGTTAACAACCTTCCAACGCAGTCGCAGTTCTAGTGTAAAATTCTAAAAGTTAATAAATAATTATCTAATAAATTAATTATTATTAAAAAAAATTCCATCGGGCCAAATCAATTTGACCGGGCCCAAACCGCGCCCATGCCCTAACATATAAAACACCCAAAGCAAGCTCTCTTCCCTCTCATTTCATGGAAGCACGCTGAAGAGAAGAAAGAGTGCCCAAGAAAGCCCTAACCCTCAAAAGTAAATTTCAAATCCTTTTAACTTTCAATCCGGAGCTTCGATCGCCGCACCGTCTATAGCCACGTGACTACTGCGTCGAACTCTACAAAACCCACCAAACAATTTGGTAGGTAAGTCTCAGTTTTTCTTCCAGCTGGTCACCCTTCATTTTCGAAAATCTTGAGCAATTGTGTTGAGATTTTGTTGAATCTTGGTGTTTAGGATCAAACTAGCTTTGTAGATTTGTCGGGTCTTGTCCTGAATTTCCATTGGTAAGGTGAGAAACCTTTAACTCTTGTGAACCATTAATAACAATGAACCTTAAGTTGATTTTGAGTAATATTGCTGGTACTAGATTAAATTGTGAGTTTTTGGATCAAATTGGTGGTGTTGGAAAGCTGGAATTTGAGTCTTGGTGGCTGGAAGTTCCTGTTTGGTGAGGAGCTAAAGTGTTGGAGCTTGAAGAATGGTGAAATTGAAGTGTCTTGGGATTTAGGGAGAAATCAGCCAAGGTATGATTTTGATTTCTCGTAGATAATATATAATGTAACGTGAAAACCTAGGCTAGATGATCATAGGATAGCTTGAAGTATGTGAACATGTTGAGGTTTAGTGATTTGGTGGATATGTTGAGTTTAATTATGTAAATATGTGATAATTTATTATTGTGGTGATTGATGAGGATTGATGAATGATTATGAGTTGTGGTATGATTTATTGATGAATTGAGTTGTTGTTGGCTATTAATTGTTAGGTTCAAATTGATAAAAAAAAATTGACTATTGGAATGTTGTAGAAGAGGTGGAGTGGATGTGGAATGGTTTGTGTGTATTTGATGTTGTCTGAAGTGTGAAACCTTGGTTTAAGATTGTGGTTTCAGTGAAATAGAGGTTTGGAGCTTTTTGGTAAAAATTTGATTTTTGACCAAACTTCGGTGAGTCATAACTTGACTTCCAAACTCTCAACTTTTATCAAACTTGTTTCAGATGAAAATTAGGTTCGTGAAGTTTATGTCGTTCGAAAAACGGATTAAAATTATTTTTTTACGAAAAAGTTATACGTACCGGAAGTTTGATGTGTAAAAGTAAATTCTGCAGGACTTAACAGCTTTGTAACACTTTTGAGGGGCAAGCGTATGCGAACACACACGCGACGCAGACCCTGGGCTCTGCCTAGATGACCCGCGTACACAGGATGTACATGCGTACGCAGAACAGGAGAATGTACAGGCTCGCGTACGCGGGCAGTGCCACACAACAAGGGAAGTTTTCCCTGCCTAAGGGGATCACGTACGCAGACAAGAGTCGCGTACGTGAGAATGGCAAATGACACTTCCGCGTACGTGAAACATGACATGCGTATACGGAACCTTTGTTTTTGTAAAAAGTGGATTTTGTGTGATTTTAACCTATTTTTCTAACTTTCAAACCTCTGCAGTTACCTCCTAAAGTCCAAAATTTAGTTCTTAAATCATAGAGAGAGGGGTAAACTTAAAGAAGGAGTTAATGTGGAAGTAAAGAAAGATTGTGAGGTGGTGATTTATGTTTGAGAAGTGCAAAAATGCTAAATATGAAATGAATGAGAGCTATACTGATGATGATTGACTGATGTTAAATTATTAAGTATGTTAAAGATGGGCATATTGATTGTGTAAAATATATTCCACTATGTTGCATCCTTTATCTCTCTGTTGTTAGGTGTGTCGGGCACTATATTCCATGAGTGTGACGGACATTAAATCCCAAAAGCGTGGTGGGCGCTATATCCGAAGAGTGTGGGAGAACTAATGTGAAGGTTATCGTCGGTCTAGAATTTCTTCTCAATAAAAGAAAATGCTTCGTTGCAAATATAGTCCTAAACCGACAATTAACCCTCAATCAGAGTTTAATTTTATTTGTCACGAGTGCAAACCAATAAAAATATCGAGAGTATTAGATCTCGGGTCGTCTCTCAAAGGAATTGCAGTGAGGTATGCGTATTGTTGGTTATGAGGTTCAAGGGGTTTGTATATGAGAAGACTACAATCTAAATAACAAGAAATTTAAATGGAAATAAAAGTATACCAAACAACTACTAAAAAAGAGGCATTCATGGCAAGGATTGAAAATCAAGGTTTTCTATTCTAGTCATTAATCACAGCACAATAATTATCAAGAGTTAAGTCTATTACGTTATCTCTAACATCGGGAGAAAATCAAATAAAACTAGCTAATCTTAATCCATACGTCCTAATCAACTTACTAGCAAATTGAATTAGCAAGATATTAGAGTCAATGGAAACAATATTAACTAACAACTCTAGATCACCAACATAAGTTGGGTATTAATGACTCAAAAGCACCTAATTTCTCTTTCCAAGTCAAGAATGCTCAAAATTCTACTCTAACCTAAGCCAACATTTTGTCAAACACTTGGAAGGTATAAAAGAAAAGCATAGTAAAATTACAAGAAATATAAAATCTAAAACTACCCAATGCAAGAAAATAATAACAATAACTCAATTAAGCATTAAAAGAATATAAAACATAAAATTGCATTATAGAAAAGTGAAATTAACAAGAGTTTATATAACATAAAAATTGGTAAAATAAAGGAAATAACAAGAGAAACTAAGAGAATCAAAGTGCTAGAATAATAAAAAGCAAGAAAAATAGATCAAAACAAGAATCAAAACCTAAATCTAGAAGGAAATTAAACTAAGGACGCAAATTCTAGAGAGAAGAGGGAGCTTCTCTCTCTAGAAAACTACCCTACAACATGTTACTAAACTAATCTAATTACTCCCCCTTGTTCCCTCTTGAATTTTGCATCAAATAGCTTAAGAAATGAGTTGGATTTGGGCCTGGATGGCTCAAAAATCGCTCCCAGCGTGTTGCCTTTAATAAGGTCACGTGCTGCTTGTCACGCGTACGCGTCGCTTGGCGAAATTTCCTCTCACACGTACGCGTGGGTGACGCGTACGCGTGGCCTTGAATTCAGCAAATCCTCATTTCTTCATGAATTCTCTACTTTGCATGCTTTTCTCTTCACTTTTTTCATCCAATCCTTGCCTCATAAGCCTAAAATCACTTAACAAATATATCAAGGTATCGAATGGAATTAAAGTGAATTAAATTTAGCGATTTTAAGGACTAAAAAGCATGTTTTCACTCTTAAGCACAAATTAAGGAGAATTACAAAACCATGCTATTTCATTGATTAAATGCGAGATAAGTTGATAAAATCCCCTAAATTTAACACAAGATAAACCACAAAATTGGGGTTTATCAAATCTCCCCACACTTAAACTAAGCATGTCCTCATGCTAAACTCAAGAAAGAGACAAGGGGTATCAACATTTATTCAATGCGAACTATCTATATGCACTTTATCTAAATGCAATCTATTTAAATACATGCAACTACTTGGTTAAAATAAATCAACTTCCAAGAATACATATATGAATATTAGGGCTAAACTAATCACAATCAAATCAAATCTACAATTGAGTTGAGTTATTGAAAAGAATTTTAAATTTGCAAGAGAAGAGATAGTAACCGGTGAAAACATGCAATTAAGCAATCGAACCCTCACCGAATGTGTATCCGCTTGGTGCGGAATTTATAACCACAAACTAACTGGCAAGTGCACCGGATCGTACCAAGTAATACCTCAGGTGAGTGAGGGTCGATCCCACGAGGATTGATGGATCAAGGAATAATGATTGAGTGATTGGCTTAGTCAGACAAACAGAAAATGGTGTTTTGAGAGTTCAAAAGCATTAACAGTAAATTCAGAACATCAGAAAAGCAAGCAGTAAACAAGTTGTGATATATGGAGAAAAGTTAAGGCTTCAGAGATATCTATTTTCCGGATTGACTTTTCTTACTAACTATTTTAATCATGCAAGATTTAATTCATTGCAAACTATATATGACTAAACCCTAATTCCTTAGATCTTTTTAGTCTCTTCTAACCTTCATCAACCGCTAATTCCTTGGTCACTTAATTCCAATTAGAGGGTGAAGTTCAATTCTAGTTTATATGCCACAGAAACCCTAATTACCCAAATATAAGAGGATTATATGTCACATATCCCGTTAAGTCCAGATAATTAGAAATTTAGGAGAAATTGTTTTCAAGCTGTTGTTCAAGTAAAGAGCTTTTCCAAGTTATACGGGAACTCAATTAGAACAAGGGTCATACTTTCGTTCCACTCAGATTTATAAGATAAAGAATGAAAACAATTCTTGAAATAGAAATCAATACATGAATTAAAATAGAAAAATAATAGTATCAATTCATACAATAGAAAAAGCTCCTAACCTTAACAGTAGAGGTTTAGTTGCTCATGATTCAGAGAGAAAACTAGGATTCTGAAAAACTGTCAATTGCGGAATGAGGTAGAAGAGAAGAGAAGAGCCCAAAGGGCTGATTCTTTTCCTTTTTATATCTAATCCTAATTAATGTAAAATATATTTCCAAAAACTAAAATAATATATTTTCCTAATTCTAAAACTAATAAAAGTTTAAATCAAAACTTAATTAGTTGATTCGTACAGCCTTTGGACGTACATGGGGACCACTCTTGCACTTAAGGCTGGCGCCGAACTTGAAAAACTTCAAGTTTGGCGTGGAGGAGGCAGTACGATTTCTCCTTGGAATTGTCATATTGGCGCCGAACTTGAGGTGCTTCAAGTTTGGTGTGGAGATTATGCGTGTATTCCCTTGAAGGGGTTGATGCTGGCGTCAAACTTGAAGAACTTTAAGTTCGGCGTGGGGGAGGCAACGTTAATTCTTGGAACTCTTTATGCCCACGCCAAACTTTGCAAGGATCAAGTTCGGCATGGAGGTGGCAGCAAGTCCTCCCTTCTCTGTCTTTGACTCCAACTCTTGTCAGATTCGTCCAAAATGCTACCTAAAATTATCAGAATTGTATACAACTCAAAGTAGTATCCATAGTGGCTAAAATACATCAAATCTTGATTAAACTTAATAATTCAAGTGCAAATTCACTAGGAAAAGGTAGAGAAAATGCTCACGCATCATAACACCAAACTTGAATTGTTGCTTGTCCTCAAGCAACCAAAATTTGTACATGATTAAGATGTGATTTTGCATGAGAAGTGAGAGTTCAGTTATGCTGATGTCTCTTCTTGAAGTGGGGTTTATCTCTTGTAATTCTGAACAGTTTTGGCATCTCACTCTCCTTTGAATCAGAGGAATGTCACTGTCATTCGAAATTAGAATCCGGATCATATTATGAAGTCTCTGATCTTTATATTTAGGTTTAATCCTTGAACATAGCAGATATTCTTTAATTCTCAAGTAATTGGTGCTTTGCACCTTGAGCCTAGTCGTGACTTTAAATGTTTTGTCTTAAGGGTTAATTGACACAAGAATACCACAAGAACTTAACTGGGGAACTCTCTTTAAGTTCTGATTTTTCCTTCAGCTACTCCCAGACAGTGGTGCTCAAAGCCTTTGGCATACTCTGCTAAATGCATTTATTCTCGACTCTAAATATTTTGTCTCAAGGATTGCTTGAAACAAGAATACCACAAGCATATGACTAGCGAAACAACTCTTTGAGCTTTTAATCATGTCAGACCTCCCTAGTCATTGATGCTCAGAGCCTTGGACCTTGCTCTTATTTTTTTCTTTGCTGTTTCTTTTGCTTCAAGGATCAACTTTCACTAATTTCAGAAAATTCATAATAGTTCTCTAAATTCCTTTTCCTTATACATCAACATTCCTTGATTCAAATTCAAAAATGCACGATTCATGTCATACATTCAGAATCACAGAGAATACCACTACATTTGATTAAATGAGACTACCTTCTTTCATAAACTCTTTTACTCATGCATTACATATTTTTCTTCTTTCGTTTCTTTTGATTTCAAGCTCAGTGAGCAATACATGAGACACCCTTTCAAAATAAAAATTAAATAATAAAATAAACGATAAATTAAACTAGAACCTAGGAATTGAAATAAAAGTTGATCATGCAATAACAAAAATAGCAGAAAATAGGAACCTAATCATAAAAATAGCAAAATAAAAAGGAAAATGAAAAGGAACTGAGCCAATTCAATCTCCCTAGTGGGGATCTCTCTCCTCAGGCTGAGCTCCGTAAGGTCCTCTCAGACGGCTGTAATCCTATCTCAGCTGATGAATCTCCTGCTGCTGAGAGCACAGATCAGCTCTCATCTCATCAAGGGTTGTTGATAAGCCACTATTTTATGGTTTATCTTGTGCTCAATTGAGTGGTTTTTATCAAGTCTTTGCACACTTATTCATACAATTTGCAAGATTTTACAATTCCTTCCCAATTTTGTTTTATGGTTGAAAACTTCCTTCCTAAGCCTTTAAATTATGTATTTTAATTCCCCTTTATACCATTTGATGCCGTGATCTGTGCGTTAAGTGTTTTCAGGCTGTATAGGGCAGGAATGGCTTAGAGGATGGAGAGAAAGCTTGCAAAGATGGAAGGAACACAAGAAATAAAGGAGACAACCAGCGAGGAGCGACGCGCATGCATGGCTCACGTGTGCGCGTGATTTGGAGACTTTCATGGCGACGCGTGTGATAAACCCATATTTTATGATATATTCTGTGCCTAATTTAAGTGATTTATTCAATCCTTCACTCACTTATTCATATAAATTGCATGGTTTTACTTTTCCTTCCTTATTATGTGATGAATGTGAAAAACATGTTTTCTATGCTTTAAAAGTAATTATTTCAATTACCCTTTATTTCCATTCGATGCCGTGATTCGTGTGTTGAGTAGTTTCAGATCTTCTAAGGCAGGAATGACTTAAAGGATGGAAAGGAAACATACAAAAATCGAAGGAAAGCACAAAATGGAGTTTTTGAAGAAACTGGTAGTGACGCGATCGCATGGACAACGCGGCCGCGTGCCAACGCGAAATAACAGTGACGCGACCGCGTGATTGACGCGACCGCGCGCCTTGAGCGAAACGCATATGATGCGGACGCCTGACTGAAGTGACCGCGTGGCAAGGAAAACTCCAAATGACGCTACCGCGTGACCCACGCGGACGCGTGACAGAGGCCACACACCAGAAAGTACAGAAAACGCTCCCAACAATTTCTGAAGCCCTTTTTGACCCAAATCTAAGTCCAGATGGCACAGATCAGAGGTTATAAAGTGGGGGAATGCATCCATTCAGAAGATAGTCTCCAATTAGTTACTTTTCATGATTTAGATTTAGTTTTGAGGGAGGTTCTCTCCTCTCTCTTTAGGATTAGGATTTAGATTTAGGATTTCTTTTGCTTTCAGAATTATCTTTTCATCAGGTTCAATATTCCTTTTATTTATCTTCTCAATTTAGTTTATGAATTCTTCTATGTTACAGATTATTCTCTGAATTAATGTTATTTGAGGTATTTCAGTTTATTATTGCTTTCTTTTATTTATATTACTGTTGCTTCCAATCTGAAGACATTTTTATTCCAGTAGATTTATTTTTCTCCTTTTGGTTTTGGTTAAGAAATCAGTAACTCAGGAGTTATCAAACTCAACATGATTGATAATTGTTATCTTTGCTAATTGAATTGAACTTCAATAATCCCAATCTTTCCTTAGGGTTTAACTAGGATTTGAAGATCAAACTAATTAGTCACTTGACTTTTCTTTACTTTAAGTAAAGGCTAAGTAAGTGGAATTAAGATTCAATCTTCACACTACAAGAAAACACGTCTTTTGCCACACTTTTAAAGCGTGGCAAAAAGCTGAAAAAAGCGTGGCGATAGCTTTTCGCCACGCTTTTTGAACTACCGCCACGCTTTTGAAAGGGTGACCTATCAAAGGGTGGCGGTTGCTCTATCGCCACGTTTTTTGCAGCCTATTGCCACGCTTTTTGTTTGCCACGCTTTTTTACAAATTGCCACTTGGAAAAGCGTGGCTGTAGGTGGGAAATATGGCCACGCTTTTAAAGCGTGGCGATAGGTGGAGATACGGCCACGCTTTTAAAGCGTGGCGATAGGTGGAGATACGGCCACGCTTTAAAAGCGTGGCGATAGGTAGAGATACGGCCACGCTCCATAGCAAAATATACAGCCACGCTTTAAAAGCGTGGCGAAAGCCTTGTTAAATTAAAAAAAAAAAAATTTCTTTTCGTTACTTGATCTTCATTGCTACACAATATAAATTTTCAATCCTTTTTTATTACCAAACCTACAAATATCGTATGCAATTTTTATTACAAGACAAATCAAACAATAATTAGTGAGATATATAATTTACTATAATTGTTTTATACATTAAAAAACTATTACTCAAATACAAAATAAATCTCGAGTTCAAATTCCAAAACTAAAAACCAAAGAAAAATATAGAAACAATACAAGTTAGAACTGCTCATAATATATCAAATTAGTAATAATTATTATCCTGAGGAGATATCTTAATTCCAGCCTGAGATTCTTCAATGAATGACCTGACCAAAGGCAAGAATTTATGCTCTAAGCTTTCATCACCAATCATGTGTAATTTAAAAACAAAGAGAAAGGGTCCTATAATTAAGAACTCTCTCTTTTCTGACATAATTTAGGGGGAGCAAGGGGAAATAAAAGTTGGAACACCAAAGAACCACATGAAATCACAATACACCCAGAATCATAAAGCAGAGTATTGGTGTTGTGTGAGTGTATTGTCTGGTGGTGGGTTTAGGGAACTCACGGCGGCGACAAAAGATAGCAGTTCGACGGCTAGGTGGAGCACACGGGTTGGTCGCAGATTTTGAAGCAGGGCAACGTGGCTTCCAGACGAACGTGAACGCGAACGGTGAACGGCGAGTGAACGCGAACGGTGAACGCCGAGCAAACTTGAACGGCGAAGAACGCGAACGAAGATGACGGCTGAACGAAGACGCGAACGTTAACGGCAACCAACGGCGGCGGAAGCGCGGCTGAGCAGACAAAGACGACGGACGCCGAGCTCGAGGAAGCAGCTACGATCGGTGACAGCGAACGGGGGTTGAAGACTTGGAGCACGAGGGAAGCTAGATAGACGGACAGACGGCAGCAGTATGCCACTCCTTGCGGCGGCGGTGGTGTAGGCTTACAGTGTTAGGGTTTTTTGGCTGAGTTTCTGTGAATGAAAGAAACGGAGGGAGAAAGGGAGAAAGAAACGAAGGAGCTTCAGAACCAAGAGTGAAAGTAAGCAAATTTGGCAAAAACGACGAAGTTTCTTTTAAACCGGTTGGTTCTCTGTCCGGTTCAACCGTTCTTGTAGCTCTCTACGGCCACGCTTTTGAAGCGTGGCAGAAAAAAAACATTTTGGCCACGCTTTTAAAGCGTGCCAAAAGAGTACTAGGATATGGCCACGCTTTGTAAGCGTGGCCGTAATGAAACCCTGTCGCCACGCTTTTAAAACGTCCTTGTTTCTCTCTATCGCCACGCTTTTGAAGCGTGGCAAAAAAAAGCGTGGCCTTTTCTCTAATCAATTGCCACCCATACAAAAGCGTGGCCGTTGATACTTTTCGCCACGCTTTTGAAACGTGGCAATAAAAAAAGTGGCCAAATCTCTAATCTATCGCCACCCTCATAAAAGCGTGGCCATTGACCACTTTTGGCCACGCTTTTGAAGCGTGGCAAGAAAAAAGCGTGGCCATAGGCCTTTTTTCTTGTAGTGTCATCATCATTGATAAGGATAACTAGGATAGGACTTCTAATTTCTCATACCTTGCCAAAAGTTTATTTTACAGTTATTTATTTATTTTACAGTCATTTACTTATTTTAATTGTAATTTAAATTACTTGTTCCTTATCTTCAAAACCTCGATTTACAATCTCCATAGCCAATAATAAGAACATACTTCCCTGCAGTTCCTTGAGAAGACGACCCGAGGTTTGAATACTTCGGTTATCAATTTTTAAGGAGTTTGTTACTTGTGACAACCAAAACGTTTGTACGAAGGGATTTTTGTTAGTTTAGAAACTATATATACAACGCGACTGTTTTTATAAAATTCTTTACTGGCAAAAATCCTAACGTCAAAAATGGCGCCGTTGCCGGGGAACTGCAATTGTGTGCCTTATTATTGGTTATTGTAAATAATTTTTTTCTTTTACTTGTTTATTTGTCTTTATTTTCTCCTTTTATTTCCATTATCTACTATGAATTCTCACCCCTCTCGCTTTGAGTTTGGTTCTAATATTGTTGAAAGGAGTAATAGTTATAACAGGAACATGCATCAAGGTCAGAGCAATCAAAGATGGATGGAGCCAAGAGGATCTGATCAACCCTTTAGGCAACAACACCCTCCAAGATATCATGGACAAAGACCATTCTACAATGCATACCAAGCAAATAGACATGGTGGACAACCTTGTAGTTACCAACAAGCCCCACCCTGCGCTTATAGGCCATCCTCTCAACATAACTTCGCACCACCACACTCACAAGCTTCTTTTTACCATTCACCACCATATGATCCTCATTTACCCCAATTCCAATCCAATTACTCCCAAACACCACCACTTCCCCATGTACCACGTCCAAATCTATCACTCTGAGAATCAGAGGTTCACCTCAAGGAAATAGTAGATCAACTTCAAACAACCCTTCATCAACTGGAGCAAGCTGTAAGTTAATTATCTTCTAGACGTTCAAACATTCAAGGGCCTCCCAGATCCCCATGTGGACAATCTAATGAAGAGTGTAGCATGAAGGAGATACTAGAAACTCCAGTGGACAAGACAGAGCATGACTTCGTATTAGAACAAGTAGAGGAAGCTGTCATTGTAAAAGAAGAAGAGTTGGTTGAAGACTTAGGAGATGCTGAACTTCCATGGGAATCCAGAGTTATGGAGAATTCTGTCAAAAACGTTACAATTAATGCTAAGGAGGATAGTGAACAACTCCCAAAGCAAGTCTTTTATGAAGAACTAGACGGAATAATCCAAGAAGCAAGTTTCCTTGATGATGATAATCTCAAGTCAAGTTCTCCCAGTGATGAACTTGCATCAGCAAGTGAATTCTCTGAGATCGAAGAATCTTCCCCAAGTGATTACGAAGATGATGCGGAGATAAATTTCTCTCAACCTCCCGTTTATGAGTTAAGTGACGAGGAAGACATAGAAGGCTTTGATCAGGACATGGATGCAATTGAAGAAGTCTGCAAGGAAGTGAAGAAATTTACAGAAGAGCACAAGGGAGTAGAACTTACAGAACCACTAGAAACATCTATCCCCAGGCCATTACCACCCAATACAAGCTTCAAGTGGGTACAATCCTTAACCCTTAGCTTATTTTCCCACTTGAATACGGTTTGCTTGAAACAGATGGCCAGCTTAGAGCTCTCTGCGGATTTAAGAGTAAGAGGAAAATGGCTCGCACTCAGAGCTGGTGCACAAGGTTCAATAAGGTTCCACGCTTCAACTCGAAGTGCACGGATTGGCATCGTGATCAATCGAATGGATCTCGGAAAATGTTTGGTCATCTTGGTGAAAATCTACTTTCTAAACCACCCGGATGAAAAAATATAGATCAAGACGAAGGCGGATTTAAAAGCAAAGTTTGGGATCCTGGAATCCATTCTGACATTCGTTACCCCGGGAGCCTAACAATCTACTTGAAGATACTCAGAAGCTTTACATGCCTAGTTTGGGACCCCGGAGGCTGTTGGCATTCCAAACATTGGTGGAGATTTCTGGATGAATTTAAGCGCAAGCCGCCATAACAGGAAGCTCATCCAATGTCCAACTTAAGGACTTTAACTAAAAGTGCTAGGTGGGAGACAACCCACCATGGTATGGTCGTTTTTTTTTTTCAGTTTTATTTCGTGTTATTTATTTTTATTATCCTTTTCAATTGAACCTGAATATTATTCATTCGCATTGCATACTGCATAATTGCATACCTGCATAAAAAAAAAGCAAAAGGGCGTGCGACGCGACCGCATCACTCATGCGATCGCGTCAGTTGCGAAAAACACTCCCCACGCGTCCGCGTCATTCACGCGGCCGCGTGATCTGGAGATCGGCGTAAATCCTCAACATCCAAAGAGTTAGGCTGGAATCGTGCGGCCATTGTGCGTTTTGCACAAAACGACCCACGCAATCGCGCCATCCACGCGACCGTGTCACTTGCACAACACCAATCCCACGCGACAGCGTGTGCGACGCGATCGCGTCGCATGGATTGCACAACACCCCAGAGGAGACAGAGAGTTGCGCTGAAACGACGCTGGAATTGTGCGTTTTTCACGATTTCCAGCGACGCGATCACCTGCCTCACGCGATCGCGTCATTCATTATTTACTCATTCCATGCGATCGCATCACTCACGCGATCGCGTGGATTCAAATTCCATAACCCCCTGTCACGCGAACCCTACCCATTCGCGCCCCCCCAGCCCCTTCTCCTTCCTCTCTTCTCTCCATCCAACCACCACCCCTAGTTAATTACATATTTTTCTATTTATGTTCTTCATTAGGCTAGTTAGATATGCATGTTGTAGTGGATTCTAGGTTGTTAGGTAGCCTAGGATGTGATTAGTAGATTTAGGCCTGATTAATTGCACTGTTCGTGTTTCTTGCTTTATTAATTTCGCAATTCTGCTGTTGCTGTTACTGTTCGTATTGTTCATATGTTGTAATTTCTTATTTCCTGCTGCTCTTTACACTGCTTTTTCATGTTCATATTCCTTATATGTAATTGCAGCTATCTTTTTAATTCATATGAACTATTCTGATTGCTGATTATTTTCTGGAAACATCCAATTTTAGCCGGAATGCTGCCCAAATTTTTGTAAACTATTTTGATTTTCATTCATATTTTGGTTTTAGCAATTTGAACTCTGCTTTACTCTGCTTTTACCAAAATTACTTCATGAATACCAGGGCAAGCTTTCTTATTCTTTTTGATTTCCTGGTTCATAATCTGCATTTTTGATGTTTAGCTTCCAATTTTTGATTCATCATCAACCTGATTCCCTTGTTTGGATATGAGTTAACTGTAGCTTCTAATTGAGAATGCTCGTTACTTAGGGAATAATCATCATGCCACTTAATCTAATCCACTTTTTACTAATTCACTAATTTTCACTTCCTAAACTCTTTTTCATTCCTAAACAACCTAACTTTCAAAACAACTCTTCCAGTTTTTTTTTCACTATTCTCTTTCACTTTCTAACCACGGCATGATGATAATTTTTCCTAATTAACATGAATTCTATTACATTTTGGATTGTGAATTTCTCTTCTCAGTTTTCTAACTCCTATACAATCCTTAATGCACATTTACTTAACTCATTTTCATTACTCTACTGCTCCTTTGCCACTATATGCTTATTTTGTGATTTGCCTACTTGTTTTCCTATTTTTATTATATCCTGGTTTTCTGTTTTTCAAGATGTCTGACACCCAACGAAAAGGAAAGGGAAAGGCAACAACTGGCAAACGAAAAAGAGGTGAATCCTCCATGTCCATCCTGGACATCATGCATGATGACTCCTGGCGGGAGAAACACTTTACCCCGCAGGAAAAGGCTGATCAGTTACTCCCTGCTACTGATCCCATTAAGTTTGCAAACCGATACTGTGAGCTGAAGTATCCGGTGTTTGCAACCTCCAGGAACCTGTACCTGGAGAGGACTCTGAAAATCCTAGAAGAACTCCAGCAATACACCTCTGATCAGATCAAACAAAGAGGCTGGTTCTTCCTGGAGAGAAACTTGACTGAGGTCAATGCATCTTGGGTAAGGAAATTTTACTGCAATTACTTCAAAACTTCCCTAGATGCAGTAAACCTAAGAGGGAAGCAGATACTGGTCACTGAAGAGGCCATAGAAGATGTTCTGAAGCTCCTGCCTAAATCCGATCAGCCAGATGGTTATCAACAGGCTGAGAAAGACATGCGCTTCATGAAGTTTGACTGGGATGCCGTCAAGGCAAGGATCGCCCTTGACCCAACTATTCCATGGGTCATGGGTCAGAACACCACCATGCCTAAGGGAATCAAGCGGGCATACTTGAATGATGAGGCTCGGCTATGGCATCAAATCCTAAGCAACTTTATTATGCCGAATACTCACAAGACAGAGTTACCTGCCGCTATGATCACCCTCCTATGTTGTGTGATGGAGGGTAAGGACCTGTACCTGCCACGCTTCATTTGGTATTACATGGCCAGGGTCCACATCCGAGGCACTCTCTCCTTTCTATATCTGATTACACAGCTTGGCCGTCGAGCTGACGTGCCTTGGGAGGATGCTGATGAGAAGCCCCCTGTTGCAGAATGCAAGAAAATTATCCCTCACAGCAGGAACTTTCTGGCTTTGGGCTACAGACCTCCATTCCTCACTCCTACTGATGAGACAGCCACACCATCTGCCGGCCCCTCTTCCTCTACAGCTACCCCTGCTACCACCACTGCACCTCCACCTGCCTCAGAGCCAGTTTATCACTTAGTGCACCCCCTGTTTCGGCAGCTAGACCAGATGGAGCGCCGCAACCGGCGGCGATACGAGAGATCTGAGCGTCGCAGCAAGCAACGCTATGAGCACCTGAAGCTAATGATCCGTGTTGGCAGCGACATCCCCTCCGAGCCTGACACCCCATTAGAGCCATCTGAGGAGGAGGCGGATGATCACGAGGCGGAGACCCATCCACAGAGAGAGGCTGCGCAGGCAGGCACAGAGCAGGCTGCATCACATCAGGAGGCCCCGCCTCAGATTCAGGCTACAGACCCCGAGGTTCCTATTCAGTCAGCACCTTCTCTGCAGTAGACAGACCCTCAGACCACCACCACAGAGACCCCAGCTACCCGTCCTTCCAGTGATGACACCCCTTCACACCCTGCTTGAGTGAGCATCAGGGACGATGCTTCATTTTAAGTGTGGGGAGGTCACCATCTCTGGCGTATTTTTTGGTGAACCACTACAGACTCTTTTACTTTATTTTGCTACTTTTCTGTATTTTTCTCTTTATTTTTATTTTTATTTTCTCAGTACTTATACATTACTCTTTTCATGTATTTTTACTCTATTCCTGCATTTTGCACTTTAGTTCATATTTTAGCTAGTTAGTTTAGTTGCAATTCTAACTTATTAGTTATAGAAAATGTGGATTGATTAGTATAGTTTACCCTTTTTAACATAAGATAACTTAGTTTAAATTAAAAATATAGAAAGGAAGTAAACCAGAGACTTTAACAGAATAAAAACAACCCACACCTTGTATATATAGCATTACATGTTAGTTAGTTAACAACATTTCATCAAGGAGAAACACTAAAACTTTAGAGCCACCTTAAGAATTACATTGAGAATAATGGGAACTCTTAATTTTTACTTGCATAACATATATAACTGATATATGATTTTTGAGTTAGAGAACACACAGCCTGTGAGTTTTGAGCCTAATTGCATGGTTACACTTAAACCATAATATTTTATTCCTGTGTGTTCCGCCCTTCTTATTTATTCTGGTGTTCTTTACTTTGTTTTAATCTATATGTCCGATTGTAAAATATAGATACATACCAAGAAAGTGATTGAGGCCATTGTTTGATTCTAGCTCACTATTCCCAAATTAGCCTACCTTTTACATCACCCTTGTTAGCCCCCTTGAGCCTTTAATTCCCCTCTTATTTTATAACCAAATTACTAGCCTTAAGCAGAAAAACAAAATAAAAATCCCAAGTTGAATCCTTGGTTAGCTTAAGATAGAAAGTGTATTGTTTAAAGTGTGGGAAACTATTGGGAACATGGATGATAAAAACAAAGGGTAGAAAGTTAAAAAGAATAAAATAATTCAAAATAAAAATTTTGGGAAGCATGCTCATGTGAAATCAAATAATTGAATTACCATGTGCATTAAAAAAAATTTTATTTTTCAGTATTTGAATAAAGGGGATACAAAAGAATTCCCCAAATGCAAAAAGCAATGCACATGGGATAAAAATAAATAAAAATTAAATATGAGCATGTAACATAAAAAGTGGAAAAATATGGAAAAATAGGTAAAGAAGCTTTGCTTTACAAAACATGTATGTTAGGTGAGATCTTAGACTAATCAAGGATTCACTTAATTAGCTCACTTAGCCTTATACATATACCCTTACCTTTACCTTGGCCCTATTACAACCTTAATTAAAGACCTCATGATTTTTGTATGCCTATATTCTATAATTGTTGATTGGTTAGATGAAGAACAAAGTTATGGAAGTAAAGATAAAAAGAAGAATAGAGTGATTAACCCAATAAACACTGAGTGACTAGAGAGTAAACACAAAATCCAGTGAGGGTTCAATAGCTCATCAACATATATCTGTGCTTAAATTACTAATTGTCTTGCAAGTTTGTAAAATATTCTTCTTTCCCATCTCAATTGTAAAAGTGCTTTATCATTATCTAAGGTTTGGCTATGCATATATGATTCCTTGAAAATATGAATTAATTTGACTACATGTAAGTTTTATATACAAGTGAATAAAAATTAGAATTGCATGATTCATTTAGGTAGTTGCATTTAGGATAAATTGCATTGCATGAGATTCCACCACTTCAACATTACCTTACTCTTTATCTTGGATTTAGCACGAGGACATGCTATTGTTTAAGTGTGGAGAGGTTGATAAACCCATATTTTATGATATATTTTGTGCCTAATTTAAGTGATTTATTCAATCCTTCACTCACTTATTCATATAAATTGCATGGTTTTACTTTTCCTTCCTTATTATGTGATGAATGTGAAAACATGTTTTCTATGCTTTAAAAGTAATTATTTCAATTACCCTTTATTTCCATTCGATGCCGTGATTCGTGTGTTGAGTAGTTTCAGATCTTCTAAGGCTGGAATGACTTAAAGGATGGAAAAGAAACATACAAAAATGGAAGGAAAGCACAAAATGGAGTTTTTGAAGAAACTGGCAGTGACGCGATCGCATGGATGACGCGGCCGCGTGCCAACGCGAAATAACAGTGATGCGACCACGTGATTGACGCGACCGCGCGCCTTGAGCGAAACGCATATGATGCGGACGCCTGACTGAAGCGACCGCGTGGCAAGAAAAACTCCAAATGACGCGACCGCGTGACCCACGCGGACGCGTGACAGAGGCCACGCAACAGAAAGTACAGAAAATGCTCCCAGCGATTTCTGAAGCCCTTTTTGGCCCAAATCCAAGTCCAAAAGGCACAAATCAGAGGTTATGAAGTGGGAGAATGCATCCATTCAGAAGAGAGTCTCCAATTAGTTACTTATCATGATTTAGATTTAGTTTTGAGGGAGGTTCTCTCCTCTCTCTTTAGGACTAGGATTTAGATTTAGGATTTCTTTTGCTTTCAGAATTATCTTTTCATCAGGTTCAATATTCCTTTTATTTATCTTCTCAATTTAGTTTATGAATTCTTCTATGTTACAGATTATTCTCTGAATTAATGTTATTTGAGGTATTTCAGTTTATTATTGCTTTCTTTTATTTATATTACTGTTGCTTCCAATCTGAAGATATTTTTATTCCAGTAGATTTATTTTTCTCCTTTTGGTCTTGGTTAAGAAATCAGTAACTCAGGAGTTATCAAACTCAACATGATTGATAATTGTTATCTTTGCTAATTGAATTGAACTTCAATAATCCCAATCTTTCCTTAGGGATTAACTAGGATTTGAAGATCAAACTAATTAGTCACTTGACTTTTCTTTAGTTTAAGTAAAGGCTAACTAAGTGGAATTAAGATTCAATCTTCATCATCATTGATAAGGATAACTAGGATAGGACTTCTAATTTCTCATACCTTGCCAAAAGTTTATTTTACAATTATTTATTTATTTTACAGTCATTTACTTATTTTAATTGCAATTTAAATTACTTGTTCCTTATCTTCAAAACCCCGATTTACAATCTCCATAACCAATAATAAGAACATACTTCCCTGCAGTTCCTTGAGAAGACGATTCGAGGTTTGAATACTTCGGTTATCAATTTTTAAGGGGTTTGTTACTTGTGACAACCAAAACATTTGTACGAAGGGATTTCTGTTGGTTTAGAAACTATATCTACAACGCGACTATTTTTATAAAATTCTTTACTGGCAAAAATCCTAACGTCAGCGTGCGCGAACCTGACGCGTACGCGTGACACGCGAAGATGATCATCGACGCGTACGCCTGATTGACGCGTACGCGTGACATGCGCCACGTACAGAAAATGCAGAAGACGCTGGAGGTGATTTTGGGCTGAGTTTGGACTTAGTTTTCGGCCCAGAAACACAAACTAGAGCTGGGGGACAAGCAGAGACTCAACACACATTCTTATTCGCATAGTTTTAGTTTTAGATTAGAATCTTAGAGAGAAATCACTACTTCCTCTAGGTTTCTTCACATTCATAATTTTAGAGTTTTATGCTTTTGATTTGGATACTGAGAAGAGTCACTACCTCCGTTGAAGTTTCTACTATTCTAGTTTGTTTTCTTATTCTTTTGCTCTTTTAATTGCCCATTAACCCTGTTCAGATACGTATGTTTATGTGTTTTGGGATTTATTAATGCAAGGAACTATTTTTACCTTTAAATAATTTTCAGTTATTATTTTATTTAGTTCATCATGTCTTTTTTTTATTCCCTCTATATGTCTGTGAAGGTTGTATTCATGTCAATGGAGTAAACTCCCAGCTTCACTTGGGAGTTGATTAAAAGGAGACCCTTGAGTTAGAATACTCAAGTGTCAATTGGGAATTGGAAGTTGTTGGCTGGTTCTCTAGTCTCTAACTCTAATCCTTCATTATGAGAGGATTAGGAATTGGGAATCAGAGCTGGTTAGTTACTTGACTTTCCTTTGTTCAGTAAAGGATAACTAAGTAGAAACAACAACCTATTACCATTACACTTGGGAAAATTCAACAAGGATAGAAGTTTTAATTGATCTTCTCCCAGTCAAGGCTTTTTATTTCAATTATATAAATTCTCTTGTTAATTTCCATTGCCTTAATTTATAATTATTTATTTTTCTGTTCTCCAACTCTTAAAATTTCTCAGAAAATTCCTGACTAATAAAATAGCACTCTTTTATCAACTCGTTGGGAGACGACTTGGGAATTCTACTCCCAGTATTTTGTTCTTAAAATTGTGACACTATTTATAAATTGATAAGTGAGATTTTCGTCGGTTAAGAACTGTACTTGCAACGCTATTTTCACTATAAATTCTTAATCGGCAATTTTCTGCCCGTTCAATTTTTGGTGCCGTTGCCGGAGAGTTGCAATATTGTGCTAAATTATTGGTTGGTGTAAATATTTTTAATTTTACATATTTGTATATTTTATTTTATTTTATTACCATGAGCTGTATGTTTCTTTCATTGAATGACGCGTTCATTGCCTGATCCGAGCTTAGCCGTGTTTGATCCTGAAATTGAAAGAACTATTTCACGTATTAGGCGAGCTCAGCGTCGATTAGCCTCTGAGGGCGAATCTGAAGCGCCATCTGAGGAAGAAACAAGCTCCTCTCCTACTGATTCTGTTGATTTATGTGCAGGTAATATGGCAGAGCCCAGAAGGATTACTCTCCAGGAAGCAGGAGCTCTAGACTTTACACTGCAATCGTATCAAGCGCGTCACCCAAATCTGGCTGCAGATTTTGAACTGAAGGCTGCGCTAATCAACTTACCCAAGTTTCATGGCTTACCTGCTCAAGAGCCCATAAAGCACCTCAGAAATTTCCAGATAGCCTGCTCAACTACTAGGCGTCATGGTGTAGATGAGACTACTATTTGGCTATATGCCTTTCTGTTCTCTCTTGAGGAAAAGGCAAGGGAGTGGTTCTACACTCAACCTGAAGAAGTTGTTACTAACTGGGATCTGCTTATAAGGTAATTCCTGGAAAAATACTTTCCAGCTGAAGTTACAGACAAACTGAGGAAAGAAATTTCCTGCTTTATTCAAGACGAATCAGAGACTCTTTATGAGTATTGGGAACGTTTCAGGAATCTCCTAGACTTATGCCCCTACCACAAGATTGACCAGTTGGTGTTGATTAGCTATTTAACACAAGGCATGAAGCCTCAGGATAAGACTACATTAGATGCTGCGAGTAATGGTTCTCTGAAGAAGTACAAGACGGCGACAGAAGCTTGGCAACTGATCACCAATCTAGCTGAGTCAACCCGAAATGTCAGGCACAGGAACAACCATCCCAAGGTTATTGCGGAGGTTTCCTCTAGTAGTGAGACTGCTCCTCTCACACAGACTCTGGGAGAGATGACCAACATACTGAAGCAGCTACAGCTGAATCAACAACAACCTCAGCCTCCCCCACAACAACAGTGTCAACAGTTGGTTCCTCAGAGAGTGTGCGGAATATGTCCCTGTTATACTCATTACACTTTTGAGTGTCCGCAGTTCTAATAAGAAGACAACATCTTGGCAGCTACTCATAATTTCTATGACCACCCGAATCAAGGATACTATCAACAAGGCGGCAAATATAACCAAGGTGGGAACTACAATCAAGGTTGGCAAGATAACTCCAACCAAGGCTAGAGAGACAATTCCAACCAAGGATGGAGAGACAACTATGACAGAGGAGGCAGAGACAACAGCGAAAATCAGAGGTGGAACAACAACAACAATAACAAACAGCAGAACCAAAACCAGCCTTACAGAGCACCTCACCAAAGGCAATCCCAAGCGCCTCAGAACAACCATTAGCAGGCCCCTCAAATCACTTACCCCCATTCTTCTTCTAATTACGAGATGCTTCGCTCTCTTGCACAAGGACAACAAGACATTCAGAATACACTTACCTCTACCATAAACGGTCTGAATGCTACTTTACAAGCTCTCGTCTCCCGGATGGATTCATTATCTACCCCCCAACAATCAACCTTCAAGCTCCAGCGCAATTCTTTCTCAACCTTTACCTAACCCCAAAGGTGGTATCAATGCCATTACTTTAAGGTCCGGAACCACTCTGCAAGAAAAGAATCCTGCAGAGCCAAGCTCAAAGGAAGATACCCAAGTTGAAGATATTGTTGAGGTAGAGGATGTTGAAGAAGAGGATGAAGTACAATACATAGTTGAAGAAGAAGCAGCTCAACCAGGGAATGGAGCAACAAAAGAAGATGAAGTTACAAAAGAAGCGATTCCCATTCCCTTTCCACACCTTGCTAGGAAGCCCAGGAAGCAGATGGAGCTCGACCCCAAGATGGTAGAGATCTTCAAAAAGGATGAGGTAACCATTCTCCTTTTTGATGCCATTTGCCAGGTACCTAAATATGCGAAGTTTCTAAAAGATTTATGCATGTATAAAGATAAAATACAGGATTTAGAAACCATTCCTCTAGGTAGCTCTATTTCTGCTTTAATGGGTGATATACCAGAAAAATGTAGTGATCCGGGTCCATGTGATGTACCACTATTTCGTGGTATATTTTGTGCTTAATTGAGTGGATTTTATCCACTATTCTCACACTCATTCATAGAATTCGCTTGTTTTACATTTTTCTTCCTAATTTTGTGCTATGATTGAAAACATGCTTCTTTGGCCTTAAATTTGCTATGTTTAATCCTCTCTTATTACCATTTGATGCCTTGATATGTGTGTTAAGTGATTTCAGGGTTTATAGGACAGGAATGGCTTAGAGGATGGAAAAGAAGCATGCAAAAGTGGAAGGAATACAAGAAATTGAAGGAATTGCTAAGCTGTCAAGCCTGAGCTCTTCGTACTTACTTGGCCATAACTTGAGCTACAGAGGTCCAAATGAGGTAATTCTAGTTGCGTTGGAAAGCTAACATCCGAGACTTCAAAATGATATGCAATTTCCCATAGTTTCTATGAAGTTAAGCGACACACACGTGTGCATCACGCATACGCATGGGTGACGCGTACGCGTGACAGAACCACGTGCTGGACGCATCAAAAAATGCTGGGGGCAATTTTTGGACCCCTTTTGACCTAGTTTTTGGCCCAGAAAACACATATTAGAGGCTACAGAGTGGGGGAATCATTCATTCATTCATACAACATTCATTCACATAATTTTAGGTTTTAGATGTAGTTTTTAGAGAGAGAGGCTCTCTCCTCTCTCTAGGTTTTAGGTTTCTTAGTTTTAATTCTTCTCAATTTCAGATTTCTATCTTAGTTCATTTAGTTTCTCTTCTACTTTTAATTGCTCTAGGATTCTAGTTTATTTTTTCCCTTATTGATTACTTTATGTTGTCACTTTAGTTTATGAATTCTCATGTTAGATTTGATTTTCTATTTAATGCAAATTGAGGTATTTCATAGTTATGATTGCTTTCATTTATTTATGTTATTGATGCTTACAATTAGTTGTTTGGATTTTATTGTCTCTTATTGCTTTTCCATGCTTTTATGTTGTGCCTTCCAAGTGTTTGATAAAATACTTGGTTGGATTTTAGTGTAGATTTCTCTCCTTTTGGCTTTGGTTGAGTAATTGGAGACTCTTGAGTTATCAAACTCCTTTGTTGATTGATAATTAAAAGTTGCTAGTTGATTTGGATCCCTCTAAAGCTAGTCTTTCCTTAGGAGTTGACTAGGACTTGAGGAATCAAATTGATTCTTCCACTTGACTTTTCTTCATTGTTAGAGGTTAACTAAGTGGGAGCAATGGACAATTGATGTCACAATTGATGAGGATAGCTAGGATAGGACTTCTAATTCTCATACCTTTCCAAGAGCTTTCTTAATCATTATTTTATTTTCTTATCATTTACATTCCTTGTTCAACCTTTCAAAAACCCAAAAAGATACTTTTTCATAACCAATAATAACTACACCTCCCTGCAATTCCTTGAGAGATGACCCGAGGTTAAATACTTCGGTTTAATTTTATTGGGTTTGTTTTAGTCACAACCAAATTTTTTTATGAAAGGATTATTGTTGGTTTAGAAACTATACTAGCAACGAGAATTTATTGTGAATTCTAAACCGTCAAAAATCCGTTCATCAAAATGGCGCCGTTGCTGGGGAAATTGCAAACGTGTGCCTTATTATTGGTTATTGTGAATAATTTTGCTTTTTCGTTTCTTTGTTAGTTGTTTCTAGTTTTAGGAGTTTAGTTTCATTATTCCTTATTAGTTTTTGTCTTTATTTTCTCTTTTTACTATGAATTCTCACCCCTTTGGTTATGAGTTTAGTTCAAATTATGTTGTAGGGAATGGGAGCTATAATGAGAACATGCATCAAGGTTGGGACAATCAGAGATGGGAGGAGCCACAAGGATTTGATCAACCCTCTTGGCAACAACCTCCTCCGGTCTCATATAGGTATAACTCCAATCCTAATGCATACCAATCTAATGGATGTGGTAGTCCTTCTTGTACGTGTCAACAACTACTACCACATGCCTATGAACCACCTCCTCAATATAGCCCTCAACCCTACTCACAAGCCCCTTTCCACCATTCCCATCTATATGACCCTAACCATACCCACTATACCAACCACCTTATGAGCCAAATGAACCATACATAAAACCACCACAATTCCAACCCAATTACCCCCAAGAACCACCACCTTCATATCCCTGTCAAAATGAACGACCCTTATATTATGAACCCTTTTCTCCAAAATAATGAACCCTCCTATCCACCCCAACCTCTACTGGATGACAACACCCTTAGTGTTATTCGCCAAGAGCAAATAGAGCTTCAAACCACACTTATCTCTACTCTTACTCTTACTAGTCTCACCTCTACTCTCCAAGAACTTATATCCCGTGTGGATGCATCAATCCAAGAGCAAAATGATCCCAATTATGCTATTGACACAGAACAAGAGAAGCACGAGGAGGCCCAAAATGTGGAAGTAAAGACCCTTGAAGATGAAGGAGTAGTTGAAGAATTAGTGAAGGAAGACATCAAGGAGGATTTCGATTTAGTATTAGAGCAAGTGGAGAAAGCCGAAATTATAGAAGAAGAGGAAGTGGTTGAAGACTTAGGAGATGCGGAACCTCCATGGGAAACTCAAGTCATAGATCCTCCTTCCAAGACATTTGAAATTGATGTTGAGGAGGGTGTACAACCTCCAAGGCATATCATAGTTGAAGACTTTGAAGGGGATGATCAAGAGATGGATTCAATCATTGATGAATTCTTATCTACAATTGAACCCTCTCCCACTAGACTTGAGCTGGAGATTAAAGAAGAAAGGGCACAATCTCCCATGCACTTAGTAAGCGATGAAGAAAAGATTGAATTGGAAGAAAGCTACCAAGAGGAAGAGGTTGAAATTGAAGAAGCTTGCGAAGAGGTGGAAGTTGTCAAGGAAGAGCACAAGGGAATGGAGCTTGAAATCACCTTGCCAAAGTTGTTGGAGACCTCTCCCCCAAAGCCATTACCATCCAATACAACATTCAAGTGGGTGAAATTCATATCCCTTAGCTTTCTCATTCCACTTGAATTTGGTTTGCTTGAGACGGATGGGAAACTCAGAGCTCTTTGTGGTTTTAAGAGTAAAAGGGAGATGGTTAGCAGTTGGCATCACAATCCTAGGTTCGTTATGGTTGGATGTTCAAGGTCTAAGTGCAATGGTTGGTATAAGTCTCAATTGAATGGGTCTAGGAGGTTGTTTGGATGTCTCAGTGAGAATTCTGATTGCTCACCACCCAAGTGGAAAAATGATGATCAACAAGAAGACGGGTGCAAAAGTAAGGTTTGGGACCCCGGAATTCATTTTAGCAATCAACACTTTTGCGGCCTTGTCACTTGCTTTAACTTGCTTGAAGGCTTTATGCAACTAGTGTGGGATCCCGGAGGCTATTGGAATTACAAACACTGGTGGGGATTCCTGGATGAGTTCAAGCAGAAGCCTCCATGACAAGGAGCTCACCAAATGTCCAACTTAAGGACTTTAACTAAAAATGCTAGGTGGGAGACAACCCACCATGGTACGATCTTTCCTTTTTATTATTAGTTTTATTTTATTTTATTTTTATTAGTGTTCATTCATATTTTTTACATAATGATCTGCATTCTGCATATATAAAAAAAACTGCAAGCGACGCGTGAGCGTATATGACGCGCACGCGTCCCTTGCAAGTTCGCAGTATAAATAAATGGGACAGAGAGTTGCGATGGAGACGCGCGGGAGGGGTGCGTGGAGCACAAGCCACCCCACGCGTACGCGTGCTTCACGCGTATGCGCCCCCTGCTAATTTTTCAACCCACGCGTAAGCGTCAGCGATGCGTACGCGTGGACATGGAAATCGGCGTAAATAGCGTGCTGAACAGAGAGTTGTGATGGTCTGGGGCTGGCGCTGTGCTAGAGGCACAAAATCACCCCACACATACACGTCCCTGACGCGTGCACGTCCTTTCGCTTTCAGAACACCCACGCGTATGCATGATGCATGCGTGCGCGTCGCACCCTGTTTTTCATTTCCTTCTCCTTTCTTCTATCCTTTCTCCTTCTTTCCTCCTTCTTTCTTACTTTCTTCTTCTTCATTTCTTTAACCTCTCACCCTTACTCTCTTTCATTCTATTTTCCTTATTGCATTTGCATAACTTCACTCGTTGCATTTTAATTTTGTGCATGTTTTCATTTTCTTTTCTAAATTTGATACTTTTTCTTTGGTGTTGAATTTTCTTACTCAACTGTTAATTATTCTGGTGCTTCATGACTTGTTTTATTCTTATTGGGTAATATTATTGAAGTCAATGCTAATCTTATATGATACTTGTATTCCTTTTGCATTGACATGCGCTTACACTATCTTTCATTACCCGCTCTCTCTCCCCCATTGTTGCAATTTTTTCTCTATTGATATACCATTTGCTTCTATTGTTTTCTCACTCGCATGTTGTAGCTACCATGTAGTTGAGACCCTTATTATTTGGCATTAACCTCCCCATATTTTATTTGTTTCCTTATCTTTATTTCTAGGTTACTTTTCTTCTTTTTTCTCTTCTTTCAGGATGGCCACCGAGAAGGAAAAGGAAAAGCTTCTCACTGGGGCGACAGACAAGTCCATCTGCACAATCACTGGAGACAAGCATCAGTTGTAGCAGCCCGTCCACTTGCACATCTTAGCATGCACCGAGGACGGTACAATCTTTAAGTGTAGGGAGGTCTATACCGACTTTCGTGGGTTAGTTATTTCTTACTTCAACACCAATGTTTAATTTTCCTTGTAAATTAGTTGTTGCATTTGCATGTTTGATTGCATGTTTGTTTGATTTTATGCATTTAGCTACTACTTGGTTGAAGTAATATTTTCTTTTTCTATGAAACTTTTTATAGTATTTCACTAATTTAAATTAAAACTTTTTGTTAAACCTTGCTTGAAGAATTTTATTTTGGAACATGGTTTAGAGCTCGAACATACAAAACCAGTGAGATTTTGAGCCTATTTGATTGGTTGCATTTTACCAACCAATATTTTATTTTTGGTGTGTGTTCCTCTCTAAAATTGTGATCTTTGTCTTGCTTAATTCTATATTTCTATTATTTAATGTATGCATGTACTTATATGATTGAGGCCTTGTTTCACTGAGCTTACATACCCATATGGCCTTAACCTTTTCATTATCCTTTGTAAACCAATGTTGAGCCTACTTATCCTAATTGTTCTTTACTTTAGCACATTATTAACTCTAAGCATAAAACAATAATGTCCTTAATTTGAATCCTTGGTTAGCTGAGACTAGTGAGAGTATTCATGATTTAAGTGTGGGAAAGTTGGATTTGGAAACATTTGGTTTGAGAATTGGGTGTTGTATATTCTTGTGAAAATGTGCAAAATAATAGTTGAGCACATATTATTGCATTCAATAATTTAATCATATGTATTGAGAAAATTGAAAGAAAAGAAAAAAATAAGAAAAAAAAAGAAAAAAAAGAGCAAATAATAAAAAGGGGACAAAATGCCCCAAAGTAAATGGTGTTAGTAATGCATATGAGTTATACTTAAATTGGGATGCATGAATATGTAGCAAAACATAGTTAATGGATAGTTAGGTTTTATATTCTGATTACAAGGATTGACTTAAGTTAGGTGAAAAGTTTAAGTTAATTAAGGATTCAGCTTTTAGTCCACTTGACCAAATACAATCCTACCTTGACCCTAACCCCATTACAACCCTTAAAAGACCTCTTGATATGTGTATTTGTGCATTAAATTTATGTTGATTGGTAGAAGAAGAGCAGGCCTTAGAAAGCAAGGTTAGTAGAGAATTAAGAGAATCGAACCTTAAACACTTGAGTAAATAGAGTGTATACACTCCCCGTGAGGGTTCGATGCTCGATTCTTTGTTTTCGGCCTTCATGAGCTATTTTCTTCTGCAAGTTTACTTGTACTTTATTTTGTGATTTGAATTAGTGAAATCCAGTTTATGTTTGTCTTGGAGAATTTGTTTACTTTTAACCAAGTAGGTAAAAGCATTTTTTGCATGTAGTTGCATTTATATAGATAGGTTGCATTTCATAATTCCTACCATTCCTCTTCACTGCTTTGTAGCTTCTCCTGAGCTTAGCATGAGGACATGCTAATATTTAAGTGTAGGAAGATCTGATACACCACTATTTCATGGTACATTTTGTGCTTAATTGAGTGGATTTTATCCACTATTCTCACACTTATTCATAGAATTTGCATGTTTTACATTTTTCTTCTTAATTTTGTGCTATGATTGAAAACATACTTCTTTGGCCTTAAATTTGCTATGTTTAATCCTCTCATTACCATTCGATGCCCTGATATGTGTGTTAAGTGATTTCAGGGTTTATAGGGCAGGAATGGCTTAGAGGATGGAAAGGAAGCATGCAAAAGTGGAAGGAATACAAGAAATTGAAGGAATTACTGAGCTGTCAAGCCTAACCTCTTCGTACTTAATTGGCCATTACTTGAGCTACAGAAGTCCAAATGCGGCGGTTTTAGTTGCGTTGGAAAGCTAACATCTGGGGCTTTAAAATGATATGTAATTTGCCATAGTTTCCATGCAGTTAAGTGACGCACACGCGTGCATCACGCGTATGGGTGACTTTGCAAAAGTTCAGTGATGCGTACACGTGGGTGACGCGTACGCGTGACAGAACCACGTGCTGGACGCATTAGAAAATGCTGGGGGCGATTTCTGGGCCCCTTTTGACCCAGTTTTTGACCCATAAAACACAGATTAGAGGCTACAAACTGGGAGAATCATTCATTCATTCATACAACATTCATTCACATAATTTTAAGTTTTAGATGTAGTTTTTAGAGAGAGAGGCTCTCTCCTCTCTCTAGGTTTTAGGTTTCTTAGTTTTAATTCTTCTCAATTTCAGATTTCTATCTTAGTTTAATTTAGTTTCTCTTCTACTTTTAATTTCTCTAGGATTCTAGTTTATTTATTTTCCTTATTGATTACTTTATGTTGCCACTTTAGTTTATGAATTCTCATGTTAGATTTGATTTTCTATTTAATGTAAATTGAGGTATTTTATAGTTATGATTGCTTTCTTCAATTTATGTTATTGATGCTTACAATTGGTTGTTTGGATTTTATTGTCTCTTATTGCTTTTCCATGCTTTTATGTTGTGCCTTCCAAGTATTTGATAAAATGCTTGGTTGGATTTTAGTGTAGATTTCTCTCCTTTTGGCTTTAGTTGAGTAATTGGAGACTCTTGAGTTATCAAACTCCTTTGTTGATTGATAATTAAAAGTTTCTAGTTGATTTGGATCCCTCTAAAGCTAGTCTTTCCTTAGGAGTTGACTAGGACTTGAGGAATCAAATTGATTCATCCACTTGACTTTCCTTCATAGTTAGAGGTTAACTAAGTGGGAGCAATGGACAATTGATGTCACAATTGATAAGGATAGCTAGGATAGGACTTCTAATTCTCATACCTTGGCAAGAGCTTTCTTAATTATTAGTTTATTTTTTTATCATTTACATTCCTTGTTCAACCTTTCAAAAATCCAAAAAGATACTTTTTCATAACCAATAATAACTACACCTCCCTGCAATTCCTTGAGAGACGACCCGAGGTTTAAATACTTCGGTTTAATTTTATTAGGTTTGTTTTAGTGACAACCAAATTTTTGTATGAAAGGATTATTGTTGGTTTAGAAACTATACTAGCAATGAGAATTTATTGTGAATTCTAAACCGTCAAAAATCCGTTCATCAAAATGCATGGTTACTATTACTATAGAAGGTGTAAATTTTTTTTTGACTGCATGTGTGATTTAGGCGCGTGTGTGAGTATTATGCGATTATCTGTATATGATGCCTTGAGGCTTCCTCCCTTAAAAAGTTCGGCAGCACGTTTTGTTTTGGCAGATAAAAGTATAATCTCGATGGTGAATAGAAGGACACCCCGGACTCCCCTTCATCCAATAGCACATGAAGCCAAGGCGAACCAGACAGCGGAGGCGATGCTTCCAGCCCTACCTTGCTCCTTACTGATGGCACAGAGGACCGTGCCAAGCCTTAAGTGTGGGGAGGTCAGTCCTTGACGTTCGGAGGTAACTTCTCTCTCTTAACACCAACATTTTAGTTTTTCTTTTGTTAGATAGGATAGATTGCATGTATGTTTTGCTTGGTTAAAGTAATAAATTTCTTTTCAAGGCCCTATATTTCACTAATTTAAATTGAAAATTTTTTGTTAAACTTGTTTGAAGATTATAATTTGGAACATGAATTATGGCTAAGAACACACCATCTGTGAGATTTGAGCTTAATTATATGGTTACATTATTTAACCATGAATTTTTATTCTTGTGTGTTTTCTTTTCTATGATTGCAATCTTTACTTTGTTCCATTCTATATGTCCATTGTTTAGTGTATTTGCATGTATACATATGATTGAGGCCATCATTTATTATTAGCTCACTTATCCCAAATAGCCTACCATTTCAATTACCTTTATTTGCCACTTTGAGCCTGTTAACCCCCCTTTGTTCTATATTTTACCACATCACTAGCCTTAAGCGGAAAAACAACTAATGACCCCAATTGAATCTTTGGTTAGTTTAAGATAGAGATTGTGTGTCAATTAAGTATGGGAAATTGTGAGAACCTGGGTTAATAGGAATGTGTTCTGTTTCTACTTTATTTGGATATTGGGAATCTGGGTGCATACTCATGTGAGATCAGAAAAACCATATGCATTGATATGCCATTTTTGCTTTCATGTTCACAAAATAAAAATAATAATAATAATAATAATAATAATAATAATAATAATAATAATAATAATAATAATAATAATAATACAAATAAATAAATAAATAGGGGACAAAATTATCCCAATGTTAAGTTTAATAAAAGATAAATGCATATGTGGTAAAATTAAAGAAAATTTGATATATGAGTATGTGAAACATGCAAAAGTGGGAATTATGGGTAGCTAGGAATAATTTCATATATATAGAGTGTGTGTATGTTAGGTGAGAGCTTAGGTTAGTCAAAAATTCATATTATAGCTCACTTGGCCATACATATATCCCCACCCTTACCTTAGCCCCATTACAACCTTGAAAAGACCTCATGATGTTTGCATTGGTATACTAAATATTTGTTGATTGGTTAGATGAAGAACAAAGTTTTAGAAAGCATGACTAGAGAATAGTAGAAGGAATAACCCTAGACACTTGAGCGATTAGAGTGCATATACACTTCCAGTGAGGGTTCAATGCTTGATTCTATGTTCCCTGCTTTCATGAGCTATCTTCTTACAAGTTTACTTGTCTTTTACTGTATGATTTAAATTAATGAAATCAGATTTATGTTTGTCTTGGAGAAATATCTTATCATATAGTTGCATTCACATACATAGGTTGCATTTCATGAGTCTTACTTTCTCCCATTCATTCCTTTGTCTCCTTGAGCTTAGCACGAGGACATGCTAATGTTTAAGTGTGGGGAGATTGATAAACCACTATTTTATGGTTTATCTTGTGCTCAATTGAGTGATTTTTATCAAGTCTTTGTACACTTATTCATACAACTTGCATGATTTTACAATTCCTTCCCAATTTTGTTCTATGGTTGAAAACTTTCTTTCTAAGCCTTTAAATTGTGTATTTTAATTCTCCTTTATACCATTCAATGCTGTGATCTGTGCGTTAAGTATTTTCAGGCTGTATAGGGCAGGAATGGCTTAAAGGATAGAGAGGAAGCTTGCAAAGATGGAAGGAACACAAGAAATAAAGGAGACAACCAGCGAAGAACGACGCGCACGCATGGCTTACGCGTGCGCATGATTTAGAGATTTTAATGGCGACGCGTGCGCGCAGCTGACGCGTACACGTGATAAGCGAGATTGCACAGCGACGCGTGCGCGTACCTGACGTGTATGTGTGACACGCAAAGATGACCATCGACGCATACGCGTGACTGACGCGTACGCGTGACATACGCCACGCGCAGAAAATGCAGAAGATGCTGGGGGCGATTTTGGGCTGAGTTTGGACTCAGTTTTCTGCCCAAAAACATAGACTAGAGCCGGGGGACAAGCAGAGACTCAACACACATTCTCATTCGCATAGTTTTTAGGTTTAGATTAGAAACTTAGAGAGAAATCACTACTTCTTCTAGGTTTCTTCACATTCATAGTTTTAGAGTTTTATGCTTTTGATTTGAATACTGAGAAGAGTCACCACCTCGATTGAAGTTTCTACTATTATAGTTTGTTTTCTTATTCCTTTGCTCTTTTAATCGTCCATTAACCCTGTTCAGATACGTATGTTTATTTGTTTTGAGATTTATTAATGCAAAGAACTATTTTTACTTTAAATTAATTTTCAGTTATTATTTTATTTAGTTCATCATGTCTTCTTTTTATTCCCTCTATATGTCTGTGAAGGTTGTATTCATGTCAATGGAGTAGACTCCCAGCTTGACTTGGGAGTTGATTAAAAGGAGACTCTTGAGTTGGAATACTCAAGTGTCAATTGGAAATTAGAAGTTGTTGGCCGGCTCTCTAGTCTCTAACTCTAATCCTTCCTTAGGAGAGGATTAGGAATTAGGAATTAGAGCTGGTTAGTTACTTGACTTTCCTTTGTTCAGTAAAGGATAACTAAGTAGAAATAACAACCTATTACCATTACACTTGGGAAAATTCAACAAGGATAGAAATTTTAATTAATCTTCTCCTAGTCAACGCTTTTTATTTCAATTATATAAATTCTCTTGTTAATTTCCATTGCCTTAATTCATAATTATTTATTTTCCTGTTCTTCAACTCTTAAAATTTCTCGAAAAATTCCTGACTAATAAAATAGCACTCTTTTGTCAACTCTTTGGGAGACAACTTGGGAATTCTACTCCCAGTATTTTGTTCTTAAATTTGTGACAACTCTTTTCTAAATTGATAAGCGAAATTTTTGTCGGCGGAGATGCTCCCATCGGCTATTTTGTGTGGCTCTCATCTCTTCTACAGACGCCATGTACTGCTGCCAGCGGCTGTCATTTGTGACCCTCATCTGCTCCATGGAGGATTCGAGCTGCTGCCAGTATTCTTGAGGAGGAAAGTATTTTCCTTGAGGCAGTGGCTGCTCTTCTTCAGCCCCTTCTTCCGCCTGTTCTCTTGGGAGCCTCTGACGTTTCCTTACAAGTTCCATGGTCTTCTTTGTGATGGGCTTCTCAAATGGGATGGGAAAATCATTCTCTATCTTCACCCTAGTGGCCTCACAGAGGCGGAAGATGAGATGTGGGAAGCCCAACCTGGCATTATCCTTGGTGTTGGTGGAAATATGGTAAATCTGCTGGGCAATGGCGTTCGTCACCTCCACTGGCTGTCCCAACAGAATGCAGTGAATCATGATGGCTCGGTCCACAGTACACTCGGACCGGTTGCTTGTGGGCATGATAGACCGGCGAATAAAATGGTGCCATCCCATTGCCAAAGGCGTCAGGTCACCGACTCTGATATGGCCCGCCTTCCCTTCTGCCTGCAGTTTCCACTGGGTATCTGGAATGCATATGTCAGTGACTACTTGCTCCAGTCGCTGATCTCTCTCCGCCCTCTCACTGTAAGACTGAAGTGAGGGCATGGTCTGTGGTATCTGGAGGGTCTGCCGGATAATCTATGGGCTAAAATCAATGACTCTTCCCCTTACAAAGCTTTTGTGGTCCCTTGCATCGACTCCAGACACATCCTTATAAGTAATTCACAGGTTCCCATAAAATTTTTGAACCATTAATTGTCCCACCTGTGTGTGCAGATTGCACAGAAATTGCCATCCTCTTCTCTGAATCTCACGCTAAATTTCTAGATATTCATCCGGTTGGAGATTAAACCGCACTTCCGGTAGAACCGGCCTCTTGCTAGTGACTTCATAAAAGTGCTCTTCATGCAGTTTAGAGCGAAAGCATCTTGAATCATGAGAACCGGTGGCTGGTTCCTTTCTTTTTCTCTTCTTGGAAGGTTGGGTGGTCTTTGGTGCCATAGAAATAACAGAATAAATAGCAAAGTGACACAACACCAAACTTGAAACCGTTGCTCGTCCTCGAGCAAAATAAAGAAATACAAAGGGGAAGAAGAACGAAGAGCAGAAATTGAAATAGAAGAAAATAAAAATTGATGCTAAAAATATCTTTTTCTTTTTCTTTTTTTCTTTTTGATATAAGAATGAAACAGAAAGAAGAAAGGGATTGAGGAAGGAGGGGGCATGACAGAACAGGGGACATGGGAGGGGGCATTTCGGTTGGGGTGGGGTGTTTAAAGGGAGAGGATATAAGAAAGAAGGGTGGCTGAAGGGGCTGTATAGTGTTCTTTTTGAATGGAGGACTAGTGGAAGGTTTATTGTGTGGAAGGAGTGGTCTGTGAGGGGTTTATATAGGAGTTGGGGTGGGGTTGGTAAGGCGGGTTGAAGTCACAGGTAAGGCTTGGAGAATGGGAGGAATATATGGTCAAAGGGAGGGAGTCATGGTCTTTTATTGGGAAGGGAAGAGGGAAGGGATGCAGAGGTTTCGGAAAGGGTGAGAATATTTGGGTAGGTGATTGGAAGCAAGAAAAAGAAAGTTGTTGCAAGGGATGGGGTTACGGGGTTGAAGTGTTGGGAAGTAGTATAGGTGAAGAGGGGTGTGGGGACCAAATCAATAAGATTTGGCTTGTAAATAGGAGATTTCGTTTAGTAATAACCAAAGCAGTAATCACGGCGCCGAACTTGGGTACAAGGACATTCAGCGACAAGACTTACGCATAGGAAATCTCCACTCCCCGTCGAACTTGGTGCATTCCAAGTTCAGCGTCAGCCCTTCTTATTTTTTTTCTTTTTTTTTTCTTTTTTCTTTTAAAAAAATCCCACGCCAAATGCCAGGGGAGCCAAGTTCGGCGTCACCCTGGCAAAGCGTTTCCCCTTTTTGTGCGTAGCCTCCACGACAAACTTGAGGGAAGCAAGTTCGGCGCTACTGCTTGGCTTATTTGCTCTCCTTTTTTCACGTCGTTCTCCACGTTGAACTTGGAAATTTCCAAGTTCGGTGTGGACCTTCCAGAGCGAAAATTCCATCTTGCACGCATGCACGGCACCGAACTTGGAACTTGGAAATCCCAAGTTCGGTGCCAACCTGACCGAGTCATCCTTCTTCAAGGTGGGCAAAATTTTTTCTAAGTGTCCGGTTCCTGTTCTAAAAATTCTGCATGATCAAAATACACGTAAAACAAAGGGAAAACAATAGAAACTCAATAAAAATTAATAATAAAATCAACTCAACGGAAAATAAACTCAGGATACAAAATTATCGGGTTGTCTCCCGACAAGTGCTTCTTTACTGTCACTAGCTTGACGGTTAGTTCTGCTAGTTCAACAGATGAGCGGAGCTTTGGCGATCAATCTTGCCTCCAAGATAGTGCTTCAACCTTTGGCATTGACTGTAAATTTTCTGTCAAAATTCTCTTTCTGAATCTCCACATGACCATACGGGGAAGCTCTAGTAACCACAAACGGTCCTGACCACCAGGATTTTAGCTTCCCAGGGAAGAGTTTGAGCCTTGAATTATACAGAAGCACCCTCTGACCTGGTGATGAACGGATAATTTATACGCTTTTTGGCATTATTTTTACATAGTTTTTAGTATGATTTAGTTAGTTTTTAGTATATTTTTATTAGTTTTTAAATAAAAATCACATTTCTGGACTTTACTATGAGTTTGTGTATTTTTCTGTAATTTCAGGTAATTTCTGGCTGAAATTGAGGGACTTGAGCTTAAATCTGATTCAGAGGCTGAAGAAGGACTGCAGATGCTGTTGGATTTTGACCTCCCTGCACTCAAAGTGGATTTTCTGGAGCTACAGAAGTACAAATGGTGCGCTCTCAACTGCGTTGGAAAGTAAACATCCAGGGCTTTCCAGCAATATATAATAGTCCAAACTTTTCACGAGTTTAGACGATGCATTCTGGCGTTTAACGCCAGCTTTCTACCATATTCTGGCGTTAAACGCCAGAAACAAGTTGCAAAACATAGTCAAACGCCAGAAACAAGTTACAAACTGGCGTTCAACTCCAAGGAAGACCTCTACATGTGAAAGCTTCAATGCTTAGCCCAAGCACACACCAAGTGGGCCCAGAAGTGGATTTCTGCATCATTTACTTAATTCTGTAACCCTAGTAACTAGTTTAGTAATATTAGAACTTTTTACTATTGTACTAGGGGGTCTAGTCTTTTCCATATTTTCGAATTCATATGCCATTTGGGAAGGCTGGCCATTTGGCCATGCCTAGACCTTGTTCTTATGTATTTTCAACGGTGGAGTTTCTACTCACCATAGATTAAGGTATGGAGCTCTGCTGCTCCTCGAGTATTAATGCAAAGTATTATTGTTCTTCTATTCAATTCATGCTTATTCTTATTCTAAGATACTCATTCACACACAAGAACCTGATGAATGTGATGATTATGTGACACTCATCACCATTCTCACTTATGAATGCGTGATTGACAACCACTTCCGTTCTACATGAAAACAAGCTAGAGTGTGCATCTCTTGGATTCCTGGTCCACGACGCATGGTTGCCTCTCCTGACAACAGAGCCTTCCATTCCGTGAGATCAGAGTCTTCGTGATATAAGCTAGAATTAATTGGCAGCATTCTTGAGATCCGGAAAATCTAAATCTTATCTGTGGTATTCCGAGTAGGATTTGGGATGGGATGACTGTGACGAGCTTCAAACTCGCGACTGTAGGGCGTAGTGACAGACATAAAAGGATAGTAAATCCTATTCCTACACGATCGAGAACCAACAACTGATTAGCCATGTGGGAAACCGTAGAGGACCATTTTCAGAGAGGATGGGAAGTAGCCATTGACAACGGTGCTGCTCAACATACAGCTTGTCATAGAAAAGAGTATGAAGGATTGAATGAAGGCAATAGGAAGACAGAGATTCAGAAGGAACAACGCATCTCTATACGCTTATCTGAAATTCTCACTAATGAATTACATAAGTATCTCTATCTTTATTTTACGTTTTATTTATCTTTTAATTATTAAAAATCTATAACCATTTGAATCAACCTAACTGAGATTTACAAGGTGACCATAGCTTGCTTCAAGCCGACAATCACCGTGGGATCGACCCTTACTCACGTAAGGTTTATTACTTGGACGACCCAGTGCACTTGCTGGTTAGTTGTGCGAAGTTGTGAAGAAGGGTGATATTACAATTGTACGTACCAAGCTGTTGGCGCCATTGAGATCACAATTTTGTGCATCAAGTTTTTGGCGCAGTTGCCGGGGATTGTTTGAGTTTGGACAACTGATTGTTCATCTTGTTGCTCAGATTAGATAATTTTATTTTAATTTTAACCTTTTTTTATTATTTTTATTTTTATTTTCGAAAAATTTTCAAAAAAAATTTAAATTATTCTATGTTCTTCATAATTTTTAAGAATGAATTCTAGAGTTTCATGAGATACGTTGAATCCTGGCTGGCTGTTAGGCCATGTCTAATCTTTTGGACCGAGGTTTCAACTATCTTGAGAAGAGCTTCTTTGTCTTTCTCAGCAAATTAGCTATTGTATGTAATGTTATACTAAAGTTTGGCTGGCCACTAGCCATGTCTAGTGCTTTGGACCAGAGCTTTAGACTAACATTGTATGATTCCTGGAATTCTCATTAGAAATTTTGAAATCCTTATTTTTTCTTTTTCAAAATAATTTTCGAAAAATACCAAAAAAATTTACAAAATCATAAAAACCAAAAATTTTGTGTTTCTTGTTTGAGTCTAGTGTCAAGTTTTAAGTTTGGTGTCCATTGCATGTTTGTAATTTTTTCTTAATTTTCAAAAATTCATCATATGTTCTTCATGATCTTCAAGTTGTTCTTGATGATCTTCTTTGTTTGATCTTTGCATTTTCTTGTTGTGCATCTTTTCTTGTTTTTCATATGCATTTTCAATTTGTTAGTGTCTCAAAATTAAAAATCTTTTAAATTTGGTGTCTTGCATATTTTTCTTTTCTTAAAAATTTTCAAAAAGAAGTTCTTGGAGTTCATCTTGACATTCAAAGTATTCTTGCATACATTGTGTGTTTTGATTCATAATTTTTATGTCGTGTGTCTTTTTTTTTGTGTTTTTCTCTTTCTTGATTAAAAATTCAAAAAATCAAAAAAATTATCTTTCCCTTATTCTTCTCATAAATTTTGAATATTTGGGTTGACTTATTCAAAAAAAATTTTTTAAAATTTAGTTGTTTCTTATGAGTCAAGTCAAATTTTCAATTTAAAAATCCTATCTTTTCAAAACCTTTTCAAAAATCAAATCTTTTTCATTTTTTTATTATTTTCGAAAACTTTAAAATGATTTTCAAAATCTTTTTCTTAATTTCATTTCATAATTTCAAAATCTTTACTAACAATTAATGTGATTGATTCAAAAATTTTAAAGATTGTTACTTGCCTATTAAGAAAGGTCCAATCTTTAAATTTTAAAATCATATCTTTTTGTTTCTTGTTAGTCAAGTAATCAACTTTAATTTTCAAAATCAAATCTTTTTAATTTCCTTTTCAAATCTTTTTCAAATTAAATTTTCAATCATATCTTTCAATCATATCTTTTTCAAAACTTAATTTCAAAATCTTTTCTAACTTCTTATCTTTCAAATTTGATTTTCAAATTTTTTTTTCAATTAACTAGTTAACTTTTTGATTGATTTGTTTTTAAAATTCTTATCTTTTTCAAAATCACCTAACTAATTTCCTCTCTCTAATTTTCGAAAATCACCTTCCTCTTTTTCAAAATTCTTTTAATTAACTAATTGTTTCAAATTTTAATTTTAATTTTATTTCTTCTCTTAATTTTCGAATTTTAACTAATAATTAAAATAAAAACAAAAATATTTTTCTTCTCTTTTAGTTAGTATTCGAATTCTCTCTTTCTCATCTTTTTCTATTTATTTATTCATTTACTAACACTTCTCTTCATCTCAAAATTCGAACCCTCTCTTCTTCTCTGTGTTCAAATTTTTCTTCTTCTATTCTTTTCTTCTTCTACTCATATAAAGGAACCTCTATACTGTGACATAGAGGATTCCTCTTCTTTTCTGTTCTCTTCTTTTTCACATGAGTAGGAGCAAGGATAAGAATATTCTTGTTGAAGCTGATCCGGAACCTGAAAGGACTCTGAAGAGGAAGCTAAGAGAAGCTAAAGCCCAACAATTCAGAGAAAACCTTACAGAGAATCTCGAAAAAGAAGGAGACATGGCCGAACCCAACAACAATGCAAGGAAGATGCTTGGTGACTTTACTGCACCAAATTCCAACTTACATGGAAGAAGCATCTCAATCCCTGCCATTGGAGCAAACAATTTTAAAATATTGACTCAACAGGTCAACATGATTTCTCAGAGTCTAAATGGATTGCAAAATGCATCCAACAGTACTAAAGAAGCATCCTCTGAAGAAGAAGCTTATGATCCTGAGAACCCTGCAATGGTAGAGGTGAACTACATGGGTGATGCCTATGGAAACACCTATAATCCCTCATGGAGAAATCATCCAAATTTCTCATGGGAAGATCAACAAAAGCCTCAACAAGGCTTTAATAATGGTGGAAGAAATAGGTTTAGCAATAGCAAGCCTTTTCCATCATCCTCTCAGCAACAGATAGAGAATTCTGAGCAGAATCCATCTAGCTTAGCAGGTACTAAAGAAGCAGAAGAAGCTTATGATCCTGAGAACCCTGCAATGGTAGAGGTGAACTACATGGGTGATGCCTATGGAAACACCTATAATCCCTCATGGAGAAATCATCCAAATTTCTCATGGGAAGATCAACAAAAGCCTCAAAAGCCTCAAC
>NC_029785.2:19393198-19401428 GCF_000816755.2 Arachis ipaensis
GTACTCTCCCAAGCAATACAGAAGAGAATCCAAAAAGAGAGTGCAAGGCCATAACCTTACTTGGTGTGGCCGAACCCAGAGAGGAGGAGGAGGACGTGAATCCTAGTGAGGAAGACCTCCTGGGACGTTCACTGACCAATAAGGAGTTTCCCTTTAAGGAACCAAAGGAATCTGAGGCTCATCTAAAGACCATAGAGATTCCATTGAACCTCCTTTTACCATTCATGAGCTCTGATGACTATTCATCTTTTGAAGAAGATGAAGACATTGTTCAAGGGCAAGTTGCCCAGTATTTAGGAGCAATCATGAAGCTGAATGCCAAGCTATTTGGTAATGAGACTTGGAAAGATGAGCCTCCATTGCTCATTAATGAACAGAATATCTGGGTTCAGCACACTTTACCTCAAAAGAAACAGGATCCTGGTAAATTCCTAATTCCCTGTAACATAGGAACCATGACCTTTGAGAAGGCTCTGTGTGACCTGGGGTCAGGCATAAACTTAATGCCATTATCTGTAATGGAGAAACTAGGAATCTTTGAGGTATAGGCTACCAAATTCTCATTAGAGATGGTAGATAAATCCATGAAAAAGGCTTATGGACAAGTAGAGGACGTACTAATAAAGGTCAAAGGCCTTTATATCCCCGCTGATTTCATAATCCTAGACACTGGGAAGGATGAGGATGAATCCATCATCCTTGGAAGACCCTTTCTAGCCACAGCAAAAGCTGTGATTGATGTGGACAGAGGAGAGTTGGTCCTTCAACTGAATGAGGACAATCTTGTGTTTAAAACTCAAGGATCTCCCTCTCTAACCATGGAGAGGAAGCAAGAAAAGCTTCTCTCACTGCAGAGTCAACCAAAGGCCCCACAGTCAAACTTTAAGTTTGGTGTTGGAAGGCCACAACCAAACTCTAACTTTAGTGTTAAACCCCCACATTCAAACTCTAAGTTTGGTGTTGGGAGGTCCCAACATTGCTCTGATTTTCTGTGAGGCTCCATGAGAGCTCACTGTCAAGCTATTGACATTAAAGAAGCACTTGTTGGGAGGCAACCCAATGTTATTTAATTATATCTAGTTATTCGCCATTGTTATTTTATGTTTTCTATAGGTTGATGATCATGTGAAGTCACAAAAACAACTAGAAAATCAAAAATAAAATGAAAAACAGTATTGAAAATAGCTCACCCTGGAAGAAGAGCTTACTGGCATTTAAACACCAGTAAGAAGCATCAAATTGGCGTTTAACTCTAGAAAGAAGCATCAAGATGGCGTTAAACGCCAGAAACAAGCACTAGACTGGGATTTAACACCAGAACAGAGCATGAAATTGGCGTTTAATGCCAAGAATGGGAGAAAAGCTGGCGTTAAACGCCAGAAACAAGCAGCAAGATGGCGTTTAATGCCAGACATGCATTCTAAGGACGTTTTACATGCCTAAATGGAGCAGGGATGCTAAGTCCTTTGACCCCTCTGGATCTGTGGACCCCACAAGATCCCCACCTACCCCACCTCTTCTTCTCTCCTATTCACACTTTTTCATAACTCTCTTCCCCAAATACCCTTCACCAATCACCACCAGACCTCTTCCCTAAATACCCTTAACCACTCACATCCATCCACTCTTCCCTATAAACCCCACCTACCTCCAAAATTCAAATTCTTCTCCCTCCCAAACCCAAACCTAATGGCCGAAACCTACCCTCCCCCCCCACCCCTATATAAACCCCTCAACACTACTCCAATTTCACACATTACAACCACCACTTCTCCCCCTTGGCCGAATACACCTAAACCCCTTCCATCTCCTTTATTTCTTCTTCTTCTACTCCCCTCTTTCTTCTTTTGCTTGAGGACGAGCAAACCTTCTAAGTTTGGTGTGGTAAAAGCGTTGCTTTTTGTTTTTCCATAACCATTTATGGCACCTAAGGCCAGAGGAACCTCTAGAAAGAGGAAAGGGAAGGCAAAAGCTTTCACCTCTGAGTCATGGGAGATGGAAAGATTCATCTCACAAGCCCATCACTAAGAAAAGGATGGAGCAAGTAAGAGAGCCCACTTATGGACCTCAACAAGAGCATGAGAAAGTTCCTCATCATGAAATCCCTGAGATGCCTTAGGGGATACACTTTCCTCCACAAAACTATTGGGAGCAAATTAACACCTCCCTAGGAGAATTAAGTTCCAACATGGGACAACTAAGGGTGGAGCACCAAGAGCATTCTATCCTCCTTCATGAAATTAGAGAAGATCAAAGAGCTATGAGGGAGGAGCAACAAAGGCAAGGAAGAGACATAGAGGAGCTTAAGAACACCATTGGGTCTTCAAGAGGAAGAAGACGCCACCCTCACTAAGGTGGACCCGTTCCTTAATCTCCTTGTTCTTATTTCTCTGTTTTTTGGTTTTTGAGCCTTATGTTTTATTTATGTTTATGTCTTTATTACATGATCATTAGTATTTAAGTATCTATGTCTTAAAGCTATGAATGTCCTATGAATCCATCACATTTCTTAAATGAAAAATGTTTTAATTACAAAAGAACAAGAAATACATGAATTTCAAATTCATCCTTGAAATTAGTTTAATTATTTTGATGTGGTGACAATACTTTTTGTTTTCTGAATGAATGCTTGAACAGTGCATATGTCTTTTGATATTGTTGTTCATGAATGTTAAAATTGTTGGCTCTTGAAAGAATAATGAAAAAGGAGAACTGTTATTGATAATCTGAAAAATCATAAAATTGATTCTTAAAGCAAGAAAAAGTAGTGAATACAAAAGCATGGAGAAAAAAAATGCAAAAAAAATATAAAAATAAAAATAAAGAAAAAAAAGCAAGAAGAAAAAGCCAATAGCTCTTAAAACCAAAAGGCAAGGATAATAAAAAGGATCCAAGGCTTTGAGCATCAATGGATAGGAGGGCCCAAAAGGAATAAAATCCTAGCCTAAGCGGCTAAACCAAGCTGTCCTAACCATGTGCTTGTGGTGTGAAGGTGTCAAGTGAAAACTTGAGACTGAGCGGTTAAAGTCGAGGTCCAAAGCAAAAAGAAGAGTGTGCTTAAGAACCCTGGACACCTCTAATTGGGGACTCTAGCAAAGCTGAGTCACAATTTGAAAAGGTTCACCAGTTATGTGTCTGTGGCATTTATGTATCCGGTGGTAATACTGGAAAACAAAGTGCTTAGGGCCACGGCCAAGACTCATAAAGTAGCTGTGTTCAAGAATCAACATACTGAACTAGGAGAATCAATAACACTATCTGAATTCTGAGTTCCGATAGATGCCAATCATTCTGAACTTCAATGGATAAAGTGAGATGCCAAAACTGTTCAGAGGCAAAAAGTAACTATTCCCGCTCATCTAATTGGAGCTAAGTTTCATTGATATTTTGGAATTTATAGTATATTCTCTTCTTTTTATCCTATTTGATTTTCAGTTTCTTGGGGACAAGCAACAATTTAAGTTTGGTGTTGTGATGAGCGGATAATTTATACGCTTTTTGGCATTGTTTTTTACATAGTTTTTAGTATATTTTATTAGTTTTTAAATAAAAATCATATTTCTGGACTTTACTATGAGTTTGTGTGTTTTTCTGTAATTTCAGGTAATTTCTGGCTGAAATTGAGGGACTTGAGCTTAAATCTGATTCAGAGGCTGAAGAAGGACTGCAGATGCTGTTGGATTCTGACCTCCCTACACTCAAAGTAGATTTTCTGGAGCTACAAGAGTCCAAATGGCGCGCTCTCAACTGCGTTGGAAAGTAGACATCTAGGGCTTTCCAGCAATATATAATAGTCCATACTTTGCCCGAGTTTAGATGATGAAAACTGGCGTTTAACGCCAGCTTTCTGCCCTATTCTGGCGTCAAACGCCAAAAATAAGTTGCAAAGCAGAGTCAAACGCCAGAAACAAGTTACAAACTGGTGTTCAACTCCAAGGAAGACCTCTACATGTGAAAGCTTCAATGCTCAGCCCAAGCCCACACTAAGTGGGCCCGGAAGTGGATTTCTGCATCATTTACTTAATTCTGTAACCCTAGTAACTAGTTTAGTATAAATAGAACTTTTTACTATTGTACTATGGGGTCTAGTATTTTTTCCTATTTTTGAATTCATATGCCATTTGGGAAGGCTGGCCATTCAGCCATGCCTAGTCCTAGTTCTTATGTATTTTCAACGGTGGAGTTTCTACACACCATAGATTAAGGTGTGGAGCTCTGCTGCTCATCGAGTATTAATGCAAAGTACTATTGTTCTTCTATTCAATTCATGCTTATTCTTATTATAAGATATTCATTCGCAAATAAGAACATGATGAATGTGATGATTATGTGACACTCATCACCATTCTCACTTATGAACGCGTGATTGACAACCACTTCCGTTCTACATGAAAACAAGCTAGAGTGTGTATCTCTTGGATTCCTGGTCCACGACGCATGGTTGCCTCTCCTGGCAACAGAGCCTTCCATTCTGTGATATCAGAGTCTTCGTGGTATAAGCTAGAATCAATTGGCAGCATTCTTGAAATTCGGAAAGTCTAAACCTTGTCTGTGGTATTCCGAGTAGGATCTGGGATGGGATGACTGTGACGAGCTTCAAACTCGCGACTGTAGGGCATAGTGACAGACGCAAAAGGATAGTAAATCCTATTCCTACACGATCGAGAACCAACAGCTGATTAGCCATGCGGGAAACCGCAGAGGACCATTTTCACTGAGAGGACGGGAAGTAGCCATTGACAATGATGATGCCCAACATATAGCTTGCCATAGAAAGGAGTATAAAGGATTTGATGAAGGCAGTAGGAAAGCAGAGATTCAGAAGGAACAACGCATCTCCATACGCTTATCTAAAATTCTCACCAATGAATTACATAAGTATCTCTATCTTTATTTTACGTTTTATTTATCTTTTAATTATTAAAACTCTATAACTATTTGAATCCGCCTAACTGATATTTACAAGGTGACCATAGCTTGCTACAAGCCGACAATCTCTGTTGGATCGACCTTTACTCACGTAAGGTTTATTACTTGGACGACCCAGTGCACTTGCTGGTTAGTTGTGCGAAGTTGTGAAGAAGAGTGATATTACAATTGTGCGTACCAAGCTGTTGGCGCCATTGAGATCACAATTTCGTGCACCACCTGGCTCAAAGACTTTGATGGCAATCTTCTTGTCATGCCATATCTTGGTTCTCTCCTTGTAGAGCTTGACATTCTCATAAGCTGAACATCTGAATTCATCAAGCTCATTCAACTGAAGCATTCTCTTAATTCATATAGCCTGAGCATCAAGGTTCAGATACTTGATTGCCCAGTAAGCTTTATGCTCCAGCTCAACTGGTAAGTGACAGGCTTTACCATAGACCAACTGATAAGGAGACATGCCAATAGGAGTCTTGTAAGCTGTCCGGTATGCCCAGAGAGCATCATCAAGCTTCCTAGACCAGTCCTTCCTTGAGACACTGACGATCTTCTCTAGAATCCTCTTGAGTTCTCTATTAGAAACCTCAACCTGTCCACTTGTCTGAGGGTGATAGGGGATTGCCACTTTGTGACGAACTCCATATCTCTGCAGAAGTGGGTCCAGTTGTCTGTTACAGAAGTGACTCCCACCATCACTAATAAGTGTCCTTGGGACACCAAACCGGCTAAAAATATATCTCTGAAGAAAGCTCATCATCACTTTGGCATCATTGGTGGGCAGGGCCACAACTTCCACCCACTTGGACACTTAATCAACTGCCACCAGAATATAGTTGTTGGAATATGAGGGTGGAAAAGGTCCCATGAAGTCAATACCCCACACATCAAACAACTCAACCTCAAGAATCCCCTACTGTGGCATCTCATGGTTAGTAGGGAGATTCGTAGCTCTTTCACACCTATCGCAGTTCTTCACAAATGCTCTTGAATCCCTGAAGAGAGTCAGCTAGTAAAATCTGCTCTGAAGGATCTTTGTAGCTGTCCTTTCACTATCAAAGTGGCCTCCATAATTAGAACTATGACAGTGCCAAAGAATCTGTTGTGTTTCTTCATTTGGAACACATCTTCAGATTATACCATCTGAGCATCTTCTAAAAAGGTATGGCTCCTCCCAAAAGTAGTACTTTGCATCAGTCAATAACTTCTTCACTTGTTGTCTACTGTACTCCTTTGGAATGAAATTCATGGCTTTGTAATTTGCAATGCCTGCAAACTATGGAGCCTACTAAATGAGAAACAGTTGCTCATCCAGAAATGTCTCAATCACAACTGTGGGTGATTGTACTCCTTCTTTAGGCTCAATTCTGGAAAGGTGATCAGCTACCTGATTTTCTGATCCTTTCCTGTCTTTTATCTCAATATCAAACTTGTGAAGGAGTAACACCCATCTGATTAATCTTGGTTTAGAATCCTGTTTGGTTAGAAGATACTTCAAAGCAGCATGATCAGTATAAACAATAACCTTAGAACCAATTAAATAGGACCTAAACTTATCAACAACATACTTAATAGCTAATAATTCTTTTTTTGTAGTTGTGTAATTCTTTTGAGCATCATTTAACACACAGCTAGCATAGTAAATGACATGTATAATCTTGCCATGCCTCTTTCATAAAACAGCCCCAATAGCATAATCACTAGCATCACATATTAATTCAAATGGTAAATCCCAGTCAGGGGGAGCTATAATGGGAGCAGAGATAAGATTTGCTTTCGGAGTTTCAAAAGCATGCAGGCACTCAGCATCAAAGACAAAAGGAACATCAGCAACTAATAGGTTGCTCAATGGTTTAGTAATTTTTGAAAAATCCTTTATAAATCTTCTATAAAAACCTGCATGACCCAAGAAGCTCCTAACTGCCTTAACATTAGCTGGTGGTGATAATTTTTCAATTACCTCCACCTTTACTCTATCAACCTCAATCTCCTTGCTTGAAATTCAGTGTTCAAGAACAATACCTTCTGTAACCATAAAATGACATTTTTGCCAATTTAAAACAAGGTTTGATTCTTGACACCATTTCAAGATCAGAGATAAATGCTTAAGGCAGGATTCAAAAGAATTACCAAAAATAGAAAAGTCATCCATAAATACCTCAATGAGCTTTTTCAATCATATCAGAAAAAATTGAAAGCATACACCTCTGAAAAGTTGCTGGAGCATTATAGAGTCCAAATGGCATTCTCCTATAAGCAATACACCCAAAGGGCATGTGAATGCTGTCTTCTTTTGATCTTGAAAGTCTACTGCAATTTGGTTATATCCAGAATATCCATCTAAAAAACAATAAAAAAATGACTAGCTAACCTTTCAAGCATCTGATCAATGAAAGGCAGGGGGAAGTCATCCTTCCTTGTAGTAGTGTTGAGACTCCTGTAGTCTATGCACATTCTCCATCCTGTGATTGTCCTTGTAGGAATAAGCTCATTCTTTTCATTCTTGATCACCGTCATCCCTCCTTTCTTAGGAACTACCTGCACAAGGCTTACCCAAGGGCTGTCAGAAATAGGGTAAATAATCCCTGCTTCCCATAGTTTCATTACCACTTTTTGGACCACCTCTTTCCTAGTTGGATTGAGTCTCCTTTGTGGTTGCACAACCGATTTAGAATCATCTTCAAGAAGGATCTTGTGCATACACTTGGTTGGACTAATCCCTTTTAAATCACTAATGGTCCACCCAAGAGCTGTTTTATGGCTCTTGAGCACTGTAATAAGCGCCTCTTCCTCTCCAGGATTCAAGGAAGAGCTAATAATCACTTGATATGACTCATTTTCACCTAAGAACACATATTTCAAAGAATGAGGTAGAGGTTTGAGCTCAAGCTTGGGGACTTCCTCCTCCTTTATTGGCGTGTTCATCAGCTCATTCTGGGGTGGTGAATAATCAACTTCAACTAACTCATACTTAGAAATAGGATCCAAAATATCATCAAGTACCTTAGCTTCCAGTACCTCTTGAACAAGTGATTCAATAACATCAACTCTCACACACCCTTCAAAATCATTAGGGTGTTTGAGTGCTTCAAATACATTAAAGACCACCTGTTCTTTATTGACCCTCAGGGTTAACTCACCCTTTTGCACATCAATCAAAGCCCTACCTGTAGCTAAAAAGGGTCTACCAAGAATAATAGAGGATTTTGCATCCTCTTCCATATCTAATATAACAAAATCAGTAGGAAAAATAAATGGTCCTACTTTCACAAGTAAATCCTCAACAACACCCACAAGTAATTTA
>NC_029785.2:19402339-19447118 GCF_000816755.2 Arachis ipaensis
GCAGGAAAAATAAATGGTCCCACTTTCACAAGTAAATCCTCAACAACACCCACAGGAAATTTATTTGAAAGATTAGCAAGTTGAAGAGAAATACAAGTGGATTTTACCTCCTCAATTTGAAGCTTTTTCATCACTGAAAATGGCATGAGATTGATGCTAGCTCCAAGATCACATAAAGCTCTCTGAATAGTGACATCTCTAATGGTACAAGGAATGACAAAGCTTCCTGGATCTTGCATCTTCTCAGGAAGGTTATGTTGAATAATAGCACTGCATTCCTTGGTTAACACCATTCCTTCTAATTCGTCTTATTAGTCAACAATTCTTTTATAAATTTAGCATAGAGAGGCATTTGCACAAGAGCCTCTGCAAAAGGAATGTTGATTTGCAGCTTCTTGAAGACTTCTAAAAATCTAGAAAATTGCTTGTCCTTGGAAGCCTTCTGAAGCCTTTCAGGATATGGCATTTTTGGCTTGTACTCAGGAGTCTTGGACAATGTAGGATAGGTGTCAAGAAAGTCTAGGAATGGGTTGTCTGCACGCTTTGGAGGCACGTGCTCCACTTCTTCCTTCTTCTCCTCTAGAGCTTCTTTTTTCAACTAGCTCCTCATTGACCTTGGTCTCAGAACCAGCTACTTTACCACTTCTCAACTGAATAGCCTTTCAATATTCTCTTTGGTTCACCACTGTATCACCAGGAAAAGTACTTGAAGGCCTCTCAGGTATTTGCTTGCTCAACTGGCCCATTTGCACCTCCAAGTTTCTAATGGAAACTCTGGTTTCTACATAAAACTATTCATCATTGTCTCCCAGTTAGAATTCTGCTGAGGTTGAGAATTTGCCTGCGAGGTGGTTGTTGTTGATGAGACTAAAATTGGCAGTTATTATGATTATTCTGTTGAAAGTCGCCTTGAGAATTATTGTTGAAATTCTGAGATCTTTGAGGTTGCTCTCTCCACCCAAAATTTAGGTGATTCTTCCACCCTTGATTGTAGGTCTTAGAGTATGGATCATTATTGGGGTTTCTAGGACCATTCCCCATGTAGTTGACCTATTCAGAAGAAGATTGAGCATAATCATAATTCTCATTTTGCATAAAGTTACCTGTCATGTCATAAGAGGCTTCTTGGGGTGCATTCTGAGTCTTGACAGCTGAAACTTACATTCCACTCAACTATTGAGTAATTAGACTTATTTGCTGAGATAAAAGTTTGTTCTAAGCAAGAAGAGCATCAACAGCTTGTACTTCCAAAACACCTCTCTTCTGAGAAGTCTCAGAGTGCACAGGATTCCTGTTGGAGGAATATAAGTATTGGTTGTTAGCAACTAACTCAATAAGCTCAATAGTCTCCTCTGATGTCTTCTTCATGTGCAAAGAACCACTTGCAGAGTTATCTAAGTGCATCTTAGACATTTCACATAAGCCCTCATCAAAAATATCCAGGTGAGTCCATTTAGAGAACATGTCTAGAAGGCATTGCCTGGTCAGTAGCTTGTATCTCTCCTAGGCTTCATAGAGAGTCTCACCATCTTTCTATCTGAAGGTCTGCACCTCCACCCTCAGCTTAGTTAGCTATTGTGGTGGAAAGAATTTAGTCAGAAATCCAGTGACAACCTTATCCCAAGTATCCAGACCCTCCTTGGGTTGAGAATCTAACCATAGCTTTGCTCTATCCTTCACAGCAAATGAGAAGAGCATGAGTTTGTACACCTCAGGATTCACTCCATTAGTTTTCATAGTATCACAAATCTGCAGAAAATCAGAAATAAACTGATTTGGATCTTCCTGAGGGAGTCCATGATATTGACAATTTTGTTGCACAAGGGTAACTAGTTATGGCTTCAGTTTAAAGTTGTTTGCAGCTATAGGAGGCACCACAATACTTTTGCCATAAAGATCTGTATTAGGAACAGTGTAAGAGCCAAGCACTCTTCTGGGTTGTTCATTCCCATTCAGATTTGCCATATTGGCATTAGCAGCATTATTATGATCCATAGTGGACTCTGCAGCCTTGTAAAGTCTTGCTTGTTGTAAACGCCGCCTCAAAGTCCTTTCAGGTTCAGGATCAAAGTCTAATAGAGGTTCCTTGTCTCTGTTCCTGCTCATAAACAGACAGAAGACAAGAAAAGATGGGATTCTCTACGTTAGAGTATAGAGAATTCCCAGTAAGGTAACCTGTGTAAAGAAATAAAATAAAATAAAATACTTACTATTTAATGCAAGAAAAATTCGAAAATAATGATCAAAAGAAAACTAGAAAAATTCAAAATTTTCAAGAAAATTAAATAGAAAAATTAAAATAAAATTAACTAGGTAACACCAAACTTAATTTCAGAAATTAAGGAAAAATATTATTACTAAGTTTCAAAAATAATAATGCAAAACTTAAATAAAATTAAAACTAAAATGCCTAATCTAAGCAATCAAACAACTAATAGTTGTCAATCACAGTCAATCCCCGGCAACGACACCAAAAACTTGGTGCAAAATTTATAACCACAATCTAACCAGCAAGTGCACCGGGTCGTACCAAGTAATACCTCAGGTGAGTGAGGGTTGATCCTACGAGGATAGATGGATTAAGCAATAATGATTGAGTGATTGGCTTAGTCAGACAAACAGAAAATGGTCTTTTGAGAGTTCAAAAGCATTAATAGTAAATTCAGAATATCAGAAAAGCAAGCAGTAAACAAGTTGTGAAGTATACATGGAGAAACAGTTAAGGCTTCAGAGATATCTAATTTTCGGATTGACTTTTCTTACTAACTATTTTAATCATGCAAGATTTAATTCATGGCAAACTAGATATGACTAAACCCTAATTCCTTAGACCTTTTTAGTCTCTTCTAACCTTCATCAACCGCCAATTCCTTGGTCACTTAATTCCAATTAGAGGGTGAAGTTAAATTCTAGTTTATATGCCATAGAAACCCTAATTACCCAAATATAAGAGGATTATATGTCACGTATCCCGTTAAGTCCAGATAATTAGAAATTTAGGAGAAATTATTTTCAAGCTGTTGTTTAAGTAAAGAGCTTTTCCAAGTTATACAAGAACTCAATTAGAATAAGGGTCATACTTCCGTTCCACCTAGATTCATAAGATAAAGAACGAAAACAATTCTTGAAATAGAAATCAATACATGAATTAAAATAGAAAAATAATAGTATCAATCCATACAATAGACATTACTTCTAACCTCAACAGTGGAGGTTTAGTTGCTCATGATTCAGAGAGAAAACTAGGATTCTGAAAAACTGTCAATTGTGGAATGAGGTAGAAGAGAAGAGAAAAGCCCGAAGGGCTGGTTCTTTTCCCTTTTATATCTAATCCTAATTAATGTAAAATATATTTCCTAAAACTAAAATAATATCTTTTCCTAATTCTAAAACTAATAAAAGTTTAAATCAAAACTTAATTAGTTGATTCGTACAGCCTTTGGACGTACATGGGGACCACTCTTGCACTTAAGGTTGGCGCCGAACTTGAAAAACTTCAAGTTCGGCATGGAGGAGGCAGTATGGTTTCTCCTTGGAATTGTCATATTGGTGTTGAACTTGAGGTGCTTCAAGTTCGGCATGGAGGTTATGCGTGTATTCCCTTGGAGGTGTTGATGCTGGCGCCGAACTTGAAGTTTCGGCATGGAGGAGGCAGCGTTGATTCTTGGAACTCTTTATGCCCACGCCAAACTTGGCAATGATCAAGTTCGGGATGGAGGTGGCAGCAAGTCCTCCTTTCTCTGTCTTTGACTCCAACTCTTGTCAGATTCATCCAAAATTCTACCTGAAATTAACAGAATTGCATACAACTCAAAGTAGCATCCATAGTGGCTAAAATACATCAAATCTTGATTAAACTTAATAATTCAAGTGCAAATTCACTAGGAAAAGGTAGAGAAGATGCTCACGCATCACCGCTCTAGTCGCTCAAGTGTATAGGGTTGATTCACTAAATTCACCTTTAATCATGCTTTGAAAGATTTGTTTTTCATCTAACAATCAACAATTATTCAATGCATGCATACAAATATCATGAGGACTTATCCATAAGTTGTAATGGGGCTAGGGTCAAAGTAGGATTGTATTTGGTCAAGTGAGCTTGAAATTTGAATCTTTGACTAGCTTAAGCTCTCACCTAACCTACAACCTATACAATTCAAATGCAAACCTAACTACCCATTCTTCACTTTTTCACACACTCATGCATTCTCCTTTTGATCACAACACATATGCATTAATTATTATTGAATTACTTTGGGGCATTTTGTCCCCTTTTTATTGCTTTCTTTTTCTTTTCTTTTCTTTTTCTATTTTTATATTATTTTATTTATTTATTTATTATTTATTATTTATTTATTTTTTTCAAACTAAGATATATACAAGAACATCAATGCATATGGTTTAAACATTTAATGCTTGAGTATGTGCCTGATAAACCACTATTTTATGGTTTATCTTGTGCTCAATTGAGTGGATTTTATCAACTCTTTACCCACTTATTCATGCTATTTGCATGGTTTTACATTTGCCTTCCTAATTATGTGCTTTGATTGAAAACATGCTTCTTTGACCTTAAATTCTCTATGATTAATCCTCTCTTATTACCATTAGATGCCTTGATATGTGTGTTAAGTGTTTTCAGAGATTACAGGGCAGCAATGGCTTGGAGGATGGAAAGGAAGCATGCAAAAATGGAAGGAATACAAGAAGTTGGAGAAATTGCTAAGCTGTCCAGCCTGACCTCTTCGCACTCAAATGGCTATAACTTTAGCTACAGAGGTCCAAACGATGCGGTTCTAGTTGCGTTGGAAAGCTAACATCTGGGGCTTCGATTTGATATATAATATCTCATAGTTTCCCTGAAGCTAGGCGACGCGACCGCGTGCTCCATGCGGCCACGTCGCAGTGACGAAAAACCAGCGTGGCAGATTTCTTCTCCAGCAATTTCTGGGCTGTTTTTGACCCAGTTTGCGGCCCAGAAAACATAGATTAGAGGCTATAACGTGGGGAAATGTATCCATTCATAAACAAGCTTTCATATTCACAATTTCAGGAGTAGATGTAGTTTTTAAAGAGAGAGGTTCTCTCCTCTCTCTTAGGATTAGGATTTAGGATTTCTCTTAGTTTTAGGAGTGGCTCTCAATCCCAGGTTCTTTATTTTTATTTGTTTTCCCAATTCAATTTATGAACATCTATGCCAGATTTATTTCTTTTGTTAATGCAATTTGAGATATTTTCAGATTTAATTTTGCTTTGCTTTATTTATATTGATGCTTTTTAATTTAGATATTTTCTTCCTTTTGGCTTAGGTTAAGTAATTGGTAACGCTTGAGCTGTCAATAAAGCAGTGATTGAAATTGGGAGTTGCTCCAATAACTCTAGTCTTTCCACAGGAATTGACTAGGACCTGAGGATTAAGCTAATTAATCCACTTGATCTACCTTCATAGTTAGAGGTTAACAAAGTGAGATTAAAATCCAAATTTCATCACAACTGATAAGGATAGGACCTCCAGTTTTGATACCTTGTCAAGAGTTTATTTTATTATTATTATTTTATTTTTCTTATCATTCAACATACTGCTTCCCTACTTTCTAAAACCCTTTCCTTACAAGACTCATAACCAATAATAAGAACATACCTCCCCGCAATTCCTTGAGAAGACGACCCGAGGTTTGAATACTCGGTTATTAATTTCAAAGGGGTTTGTTACTTGTGACAACCATAACGTTTGTAAGAAAGGTTGATTGCTTGGTTTAGTAACTATACTTGCAACGAGAGTTTACTATAACCTCTAAACCATCAATCTTCAGTTCTTCAAAATGGCGCCGTTGCCGGGAAATTGCAAACGTGTGCCTTATTATTGGTTATTGTAAATATTTAAAAAAGAATTTCAGATTTTTATTTTAAAATTTTTTTATCTTATCTTATCTTATTTTTCAAAAATTCAATTTTTTTAAAAATCATCTCTTTTTCAAAATATTTTCTTTTTGTTAGTTTTTATTTTTATTTTCTCCTACTACTATGAATTCTCACCCCTCTGGCTTCAAGTTTGATTCCAATGTTGTTGTTAGGAATGGAAACTATTATGAGAACAGGCATCAAGGTTGGAAGAATCAAAGATGGGAGGAGCCACAAGGATTTAATCAACCCTCATGGCAACAACCACCTCCAATGGACTATCAACTACCATTCCGTGATGCATATCAAGGCAATGGTGAGCGCTCTTTTGATTATCAACAACCACCACCATACGCCTATGAACCCCCTCCTCAACATAACTTTGGACCACCAAACTCACAAGCCCCTTTCCACCATTCACCTCCATATGAACCTAACCCACATCCACCACACCAATCACCTTATGAGCCATATGAACCATATATAGAACCACCCCATTCCAACACAACTACTCTCATGAACCACCACCTCAATAATCACCATCTCCATATCATTATCAAGATGAACCATCTTCCTATTATGAACCCTCTCTCCCAACCAATGAATCCTCATATCCACCCCAACCTCCAATGGATGACAGACTTCGTGTTATTCTTCAAAGGCAAGAAAGGATGAATAAGAGTGTGCAAAATTTCGCGGCCACCTTTGGCGAGTTAGTGAATAAAATAGCTTCCCAATATCTGAACACTCAAGGAACTCCCATGGCTACATGTGGAGAATCAAAAGAGGAGCAAAGCATGAAGGAGACACTAGAAACTTTGGTGGACAATGAGGAACATGGCTTTGTATTGGAACAAGTGGAGGAAGCCATAATAGTTGCAGAGGAAGAAGTGGTTGAAGACTTAGGAGATGCTGAACCTCCATGGGAAAGTCAGGTTATAAAACCTCCTTCCAAGGCGATTGAAATTGATGCTGAGGAGGGTGTACAACCTCCAAGGCATATCACAATTGAAGACTTGGAAGAGGTTGATCAAGAGATGGAGATTCAAGAAGAAGAAGCACAACCTCCCATGACCTTGGAAAACAATGAAGAGGTGATTGAATTAGAAGAAAGCTACCAAGAGGAAGAGGTTGAAATTGAAGAAGCTTGCAAAGAGGTGGTAATTATCAGAGAAGAGCACAAGGGAGTGGAGCTTGCAATTTCATTAAAAATACCTCCCCCTAAGTTGCCATCATCCTTCACAACATTCAAGTGGGTAAAATTCATATCCCTTAGCTTTCTAATTCCACTTGAATATGGGCTACTGGAGACGGATGGTCAACTTAGAGCTCTTTGTGACATTAAGAGTAAGAGGAAGATGGTCAGTGGTAAGAATTGTCTTGCAAGGTTCATTATGGTTGGAAGCTTTAAGTTTAAATGCAAAGGTTGGTGTAAAGCTCAACTGAATGGGTCTAGGAAGTTGGTTGGCCACTTTAGTGAGAATTCAGATTGCTTGCCACCCAGATGGAATCATGATGATCAACAAGAAGACGGGTGCAAAAGCAAGGTTTGGGATCCTGGAATCTGTTCTGACATCCAACACCCCGGGAGCATAAGAATCTGTTTGAAGCTGCTCAAAGGCTTTACGTGCCTAGTTTGGGATCCCGGAGGCCATTGGAATCACAAACATTTGTGGAGATTCCTGGATGAGTTCAAGCACAAGCCACCATAACAGGAAGCTCAACAAATGTCCAACTTAAGGACTTTAACTAAAAGTGCTAGGTGGGAGATAACCCACCATGGTATGATCGTTCCTTTTTTATTCTTATTTAGTTTTATTTGTTTTCGAGTTTTATTTTATTTTATTATATTGAACCTGGAAGTTTTCATAGCATTCACATTAAGCATTGCATTCTGCATATTGCATTAAAAAAAAAAAGCACGCACGCGACGCGGCAGCATCGCTGACGCATCCGCGTCACCAGTGCAATGGGAAGAAAAGAAAACAAACAGAAAGTCACGCGAGAGCGTGGCTGGAGGCGTGCCAATGGCACAAATCTTCCCACGCAACCGCATCGCTGATGCGATCGCGTCATATGGGAATAATGGCCTCCCACGCGACCGCGTGCCCCACGCGGCCGCGTGACCAGGATTTCGACGTAATAATGGTGCACAGCCGAAAGTTGTGCTAGAGTGGTGCTGGACTGGTGCTGGACGCGTAGTCCATCTCACGCGACCGCGTGCCCCACGCGGCCGTATCACATCCTACTAAGTGGCCACTCGCGCGATCACATGCCCCATGCGATCACGTCACCCAATATTTGGCAATTAATGATTTTTGAACAGAGAGTTGTGCGAGCGCGAGGCTGCCCTCGCGCCAGTAGCACAAAACGTGTCACGCGACCGTGTGACCGACGCGACCGCGTCGATTAACTTAAAAGCGCAAGTCACGCGACCGCGTGCCCCACGCGTCCGCGTCGATTGCGCCGCACAGCTCAACCTAAATTGCCAAAATATCTTATCTTTCTCTTCCCCAAATCCTATTTTCTCTTTTCCCTCCTTATATCTTCCTTACTTCTTCTTCCCTTCTTTCCCTTCTCATTCTTCTTATCTTTTATTTTATTTTACTTAATTTATTTGCATATTTCATTCATTGCATCTTAATTTTGTGCATATTTTTGTTTTCTTCTCTAAATTCATTATTTTTCCTTTGGTGTTAAAATTTTCTTATTTAACTGTTGCATCTTCTCTTGAATTATTTTGGGTGCTTAGTGACTTGTTTTATTCTGGATAGGTAATATTATTTATATCAATGCCATTCTTTTATACCTGTATTACTTTTACATTGACATGAATTTTTATTATCTCTCCTTACTCACACTCTCTTCCCTATTTTTGCAAATTTTTGCATTCCTGATTTGCCATGTACTTCTATTGTTTTCTCATTTGCATGTTGTAGCTACCATGTAATTGAGACCCTTATTATCTGGCATTAACACCCATATTTTATTTATGTTCTATCTTTATTTTTGGGTTACTTTTTCTTTTCCCTCTTCTTTCAGGATGGCCACCACGAAGGGAGCGAAAAAACTTCTTAAGGGGAGACAAGACAAGTTCATCTGCACAATCCTTGAAGAAAAGCACCAGTTGGAACAGCCCGTCCACCTGCACATCTTAGCATGCACCGAGGACGGTGCAATCTTTAAGTGTGGGGAGGTCGATACCGATCTCCATGGGTTAGTACTTTCTTGTCTTAACACCAATGTTTAAATTTTCTTTGTAGATTAGTTGTTGCATTTGCATGTTTGTTTGATTTTTTTGCATATTTTACCACTTGGTTGAAGTAATATTTTCTTTTTCAAGAAACCTTTTTAAGAGCATTTCACTAATAAAATTTTTTGTTACACTTATTTGAAGAAATATTATATTGGAACATGGTTTAGAGCTCGAACATACAAAACCAGTGAGATTTTTTAGCCTATTTGAATTGGTTGCATTTTACCAACCAATATTTTATTTTTGGTGTGTGTTTTTCTCTCTAAAATTGTGACCTTTGTCTTGATTAATTCTATATTTCCATGGTTTGATGTATACATGCACTTATATGATTGAGGCCTTTATTTCACTGATCTTACATACCCATATGGCCTTACCTTTCATTATCCTTTGCAAACCAATTTGAGCCTATTTTACCCCTTTTATTCTTTATTTTAGCTCATCACTAACTCTAAGCGAAAAACAATAATGTCCTTAATTTGAATCCTTGGTTAGCTTAGACTAGTGAGGGTGCTTATGATTTAAGTATGGGAAAAGTGGGTTTCGAAACATTTGGTTTGAGAATTGGGTGTTATATATCTTTATGAAAATGTGAAAGAAATGTTTAGGATATGTTCATGCATTCAATAATTTAATCATATGCATTGAGAAAAATAAAAGAAAAAAATTATATATATATATATATATATATATATATATATATATAAAAGAGAGAGAGAGAGAGAAAAAGAAAGAAAAAGAGCAAATAAGTAAAAGGGGACAAAATGCCCCAAAGTAAGTAGTGAAAGCAATGCATATGTACTGTACTTGAAATTAGAATGCATGAATATGTGGAAAAAATGGTTAATGGATAGTTAGATGTGGTATTATAATTACATGGATTGTCTAAAGTTAGATGGAAAGTTTAAGTTAATTAAGGATTCAGATTTTAGTCCACTTGGCCAAATACAATCCTACCTGACCTTAACCCCATTACAACCCTTAAAAGACCTCTTGATTTGTGTATTTGTGTATTAAATTTATGTTGATTGTTAGATGAAGAGCAAGCCTTAGAAAGTAAGGTTAGTAGAGAATTGAGAGAATCGAACCTTAAACACTTGAGTGATTAGAGTGTCTACACTACCAGTGAGGGCTCGATGCTCGATTCTTTGTTCCCGGCTTTCATGAGCTATTTTCTTCTGCAAGTCTATTTGTACTTCATTTTTATGATTTGAATTAGTGAAATCCAGTTCATGTATGTTCTTAAAAGATTTGTTTACTTTTAACCAAGTAGGTAGAAACATTCTGCATATAGTTGCATTCATACAGATAGGTTGCATTTCATGCATTCTACCATTCCTCTTCATCTTTATAGCTTCTCTTGAGCTTAGAATGAGGACATGCTAATGTTTAAGTGTGGGGAGGTTGATAAACCACTATTTTATGGTTTATCTTGTGCTCAATTGAGTGGATTTTATCAACTCTTTACCCACTTATTCATGCTATTTGCATGGTTTTACATTTGCCTTCCTAATTATGTCCTTTGATTGAAAACATGCTTCTTTGGCCTTAAATTCCCTATGATTAATCCTCTCTTATTACCATTAGATGCCTTGATATGTGTGTTAAGTGTTTTCAGAGATTACAGGGCAGGAATGGCTTGGAGGATGGAAAGGAAGCATGCAAAAATGGAAGGAATACAAGAAGTTGGAGAAATTGCTAAGCTGTCCAGCCTGACCTCTTCGCACTCAAACTGCTATAACTTTAGCTACAGAGGTCCAAACGATGCGGTTCTGGTTGCGTTGGAAAGCTAACGTCTGGGGCTTCGATTTGATATATAATATGTCATAGTTTCCCTGAAGCTAAGTGACGCGACTGCGTGCTCCATGCGGCCACATCGCAGTGACGAAAAACCAGCGTGGCAGATTTCTTCTCCAGCAATTTCTGGGCTGTTTTCGACCCAGTTTGCGGCCCAGAAAACACATATTAGAGACTATAAAGTGGGAAAATGCATCCATTCATAAACAAGCTTTCATATTCACAATTTCAGGAGTAGATGTAGTTTTTAGAGAGAGAGGTTCTCTCCTTTCTCTTAGGATTAGGATTTAGGATTTCTCTTAGTTTTAGGAGTGGCTCTCAATCCCAGGTTCTTTATTTTTATTTGTTTTCCCAATTCAATTTATGAACATCTATGTCAGATTTAATTTCTTTTGTTAATGCAATTTGAGATATTTTCAGATTTAATTTTGCTTTGCTTTATTTATATTGATGCTTTTTAATTTAGATATTTTCTTCCTTTTGGCTTTGGTTAAGTAATTGGTAACGCTTGAGCTGTCAATAAAGCAGTGATTGAAATTGGGAGTTGCTCCAATAACTCTAGTCTTTCCACAGGAATTGACTAGGACCTGAGGATTAAGCTAATTAATCCACTTGATCTACCTTCATAGTTAGAGGTTAACAAAGTGAGATTAAAATCCAAATTTCATCACAACTGATAAGGATAGGACCTCCAGTTTTGATACCTTGCCAAAAGTTTATTTTATTATTATTATTTTATTTTTCTTATCATTCAACATACTGCTTTCCTACTTTCTAAAACCCCTACCTTACAAGACTCATAACCAATAATAAGAACATACCTCCCCGCAATTCCTTGAGAAGACGACCCGAGGTTTGAATACTCGGTTATCAATTTCAAAGGGGTTTGTTACTTGTGACAACCATAACGTTTATAAGAAAGGTTGATTGCTTGGTTTAGTAACTATACTTGCAACGAGAGTTTACTATAACCTCTAAACCATCAATCTTCAGTTCTTTAGTGCCCAATTATTAAGATCTTCAACAACAATACAAAACACACTTTTACCTCAACCAATGTTCCCAAATTTTCCCACACTTGAATGATACACACTCTCGCTAGCCTAAGCTAATCAAAGATCCAAATGAAGGATATTTATTATTTTTCACTTAGGGGAAGTGATGTGCTAAATTAAAGAATAAAAGGGGATTAACATAGGCTCAAAAGTGGCTAACAAAGGTGGATAAAAGGGTAAGGCCATTTGGGTAAGTGAGCTTAATGAAATCAAGGCCTCAATCATATAAATGCATATATACATCAAAAAATGGACATAAAGAATCAAACAAATCAAAGATTACAATCATAGAAAGAGAATAATACACACAAGAAGGAAAATAGTGATTATATGATGCAACCACACAGTTAGGCTCAAATCTCACATGCTTATGCGGTCTTAGCTCAAAAACATGTTCCACAATATATAATTCAAGCAAGTTCAATGAAAGTTTTTTTAGCTCAAATCAATTAGAGTGCCCTATAGATAAAATTCTTGGAAATTTTCATTATTTTGACTAAGCTTATTATATATATGCAAGGAAATGCAATAACTAAGAAAAATGCAACTAAGAATTCTAAAAGACCTAATAATAAAAGAAAATAAAATGTGAAAGTGTTGAGATTAGAAATTTGTCACCCAAAAATAGCCGATCGGTCGGGCGACCTCCCCACACTTAAAAGTTTGCACCATCATCGGTGCATTTAAAGATGAGCAAGGGGTACGGCAACTTTCCAGATTGCCGCCTTCACCTGGTGGATCAACCGGCTGCTGCGTATTCTTTCTTCTGCTTCCGTTTTTGCTTATGGGAAAATCATCCTGTAAGATAGAAAAGAGGATAGGAAGACAAGTAAATGCAAAAGCATGGAAGCATAGGTTGTTGGAATGTGGTGATGATCACTAAAATGAAGTGAGTGAATCAATGTGTGACATGGATACAAACAAGTGTGTCACAACTACACAAAAGGAATATGTACTTCACTCATTTTAGTGTGCTTGAAATACTTTAAAGTAAACTTATTGGTTAAGGCAAACAACAAGAAATAAAGAAGCATAAAATTACTCAAGCAAAAATCAAGCAATTATGAAATGGATGTTGAATAGGCCTTGGTTGATGTGCAAGAGAATTCAATGCAACAAAGAAAATATAGAACTCACACACCAATCAATGACACATTTTGAATTTTAGTTCGCATCACCTAATTAACATAGAAGTGGAAGATATGGGTGCTATGCAACTTAGAAAAAGAGATATAAGTTAAAATCAATCACATAGCAAGCATGGTCCACAAAGCTTGAAAAGCTAAAAAATATGCAATTAGGTAAGCTTACGATCCAATTTCACAATTCTAAAATCTCAATGCATGAAATAGGTGATGTAAATAAAGATCAATCATAAGCAAGCATCACCTAACAAAAAAATGCATTAATGATACACAATTGCCATAACAGATAATGAATTCAAATTACATGCTAGCCAAAACATGCAATTCAAAAGATTTAGAACATCTTGAAGGCAATGGTATGGGTACTTGGTATGCATAAAATTAAGCATGAATAATATAATACCAAGCAACAAAATATAATCTCAATAAAAGAAATCTAACAATAAACAATTTCAGCATCAAGAAACAGCAAATCAAATCAATAATCCAACACTTTTCCACTAAAACAAAAAATTAAATAGAAAATTAAACTAACTAACTAAATAACTAACCAGCTAACTAATTAACTAAAGAAGATTATGGTCAATGCTAGTGGTAGATGATGGTTGAAGAATGGAAAGAAAAGAAGAGAAGAGAGAAGAAGGAAAGAAATGGAAAGAAGAGAAGAAAACAAGGTGGGTGAGATAGGGGATCCCACGCGTACGCGTGGGTGACGTGTAAGCGTGGGGTGGAAGAAATGGATGTGACGTGTACGCGTCGGGGACGCGTAGGCATGGAATGGGAAAAACGGAGGGTGACGCGTACGCGTGGGAGGACTTTGTGCTAGATGCACAATTCCTGCACCCTTCGTGCACAACTCTGTTTGGCACCCATGCAGTAGCACCCTCCCTACACCATTCTCGCATGGTGGTTTTTGGGAGTGACGCGTACGTGTGGGTGATGCGTACGCATGGGTGGTTGGAATCTTGGGGTCACGCGTACGCGTGGGTGACACGTACGCGTGGCTGGGTGCTCTGTTTTTCAAAATTTTACAAGTTTTTGCACCAAAGCAAGCATTCCAAATATCCAAACAGTCATCTAAACACCACCAAACCTTATTTTAACACCCTAGACTACCAAATAAACCAAACAAACAAAACTAAACATGAAATTAAACCGATTTTAACATGCAACTAAGCAATATATACAAGAGTATAAAAGGAAGAAAAATACCTAACAATGGCAATTCAATTCATTCATTGATTATATATACAAGAGAATGGAAAGAATTTACCATGGTAGGGTGTCTCCCACCTAGCACTTTTATTTATTGTCCTTAAATTGGACCATAAATGGGGTACTTGTCAAGGTGGCTTGTGCTTGAATTCATCCTTGAATCCCCACCAATACTTGCATATCCAATGTCCATCAGGATCCCACTAGGTGCACAAAGCTCCCAACAGATCTTAAGCAAGTAACAAGACCTCAAAATTGATGAAGGTTTATGTGTATTCTGGGGCCCCAAACCTTGTTCAACACCCTTTATTCTTGATTTTCATGCTTCTAATCGGGTGACAAGGTTGTAGAATTCTCATACAAGCATCCAAACACCTTCCTAGACCCTATCAATTGAGTGGTACACCAATCCTTGCTCCTAAACTTGGAGTTTCCAACCATAATAAACCGAGAATTATGATACCAACCACTAATCATCTCTCTTCTACTCTTTAACCCACAAAGCATCCTAAGTTGACCATCCGTTTCTAGTAAACCATATTCAAGCGGAATAAGAAAGCTAAGAGATGTAAATTTTACTCACTTGAATGATGTAATGGATGATGGTGACTTAGGGAGAGATGCTTCTAACGGTCTTGACAGGGTGATCTCTACTCCCGTCCATCCTTTTCGAAGGACTTCCACTTCTTGCCAAGCCTCTTCAAATTCAAATGCTCCCTCACCAATATCTTCTAGCTCTTCCCCATCACTCAAATCATATCTTGGAGGTTGAGTGAAATATACCTCAACTTCAACTTCAATAGGGAAGGGTTCATCAAGCTCAAAAGGATCATATGTTGATGCGAAATCAACATAGATGGGAGGACTTGTTGCTCGTACCATTTCTTCCAATTCTTCACTCGCAATATGCCTTGGAGGTTGTGCACTATCCTCCCCAACATCACTTTTAAACTCCATGGAAGAGGGTTCTACAACTTTAGATTCCTCTTTACATTCAACATCTCCTAAATCTTCAACCACTTCTTCCGGTTCAATTATCTCTACTTCCTCCTCTTCTTGCAATTCTTGCTTCAACTCCTCTTCTTCACCTTGAAGCTCCAAGTTCTTCTCCTTCCTACACTCTTTGGTTGAACCTCCGCATTCATCAATGGGAGTGTCTTGATTGCACGAGTTTAGGTAGGAGGCTATATGGTTAACCGCTTCAGTCATGGTAGCCCCCATGGTTCCCAACTTCTCTAGCTCCTTTTGATCCTCCTCTTCTTGCCTTTGAAGGCTAGAATAGAGATCTTTTTGTCCTTGCATGGAGAGTCGGAAAGCTTCATTCACTGAAGGCAATGGTGAGAAAGAGGATTCATTGTTTGGGAGGAAAGTATCATAGTTGGAAGATGGTTCATATTAGTGAGAGTCTTGAGGTGGTGTATATGGAGATGGTGATTCTTGGGAGTATTGGTGTTGGAATGGTGGTGGTTCTAAATATGGCTCACATGGTAGTTGGTATGGTAGATATGGGTTAGGATCATATGGAGGGGAATGGTGGTATGTGGCTTGTGAGCAAAGTTGACAACAATGTTGAGGGATTAGTTCATAATTGTGCACATTATGGGGTAGATTGTTACCATAAGAGACCGGAGGAGGTTGTTGCCATAAAGATTGCTCGTAAGCGTAGGGCTCCCCCCTAACTTGATTTCCATTCTCATAATGTGATCCTTCATTGAAGCTTTCATTCCCTACAATATAATTATAGCTAAACTTATAGCCAAAGGGATGAGAATTCATAGTAGCAAAAGAAAATAAAAACAAGAACTAATAAGAAACAAAGAAATAAAATCTTAACTACTAACTCAAACAAGCAAACAAACAAAGAGCAAACTATTCACAATATTACCATATGTACAGTAACCAACAATAAGCACACATTGCAATTCCCGGCAACGGCGCCAAAAACTTGATGTGAAGGTTATCGTCGGTCTAGAATTTCTTCTCAATAAAAGAAATCGCTTCGTTGCAAGTATAGTCCTAAACCGACAATTAACCCTCAATCAGAGTTTAATTTTGTTTGTCATGAGTGCAAACCAATAAAAATACAGAGAGTATTAGATCTCGGGTCGTCTCTCAAAGGAATTGCAGTGAGATATGTGTTATTGGTTATGAGGTTCAAGGGAGTTTGCATATGAGAAGACTACAATCTAAATAACAAGAAATTTAAATGGCAATAAAAGTAAACCAAACAGCTAAAGATAACAAGTACTAAAAAGAGGCATTCATGGCAAGGATTGAGAATCAAGGTTTTCTATCCTAGTCATTAATCATAGGACAATAATTATCAAGAGTTAAGTCTATTACGTTATCTCCAACATCGGGAGAAAATCAAATAAAACTAGCTAATCTCAATCCATAAGTCCTAATCAACTTACTAGCTAATTGAATTAGCAAGAGATTCGAGTCAATGGAAACAATATTAACTAACAACTCTAGATCACTAGTATAAGTTGGGTATTAATGACTCAAAAGCACTTAATTTCTCTTTCCAAGCCAAGAATGCTCAAAATTATACTCTAAACCTAAACCAAGCATTTTGTCAAATACTTGGAAGGCATAAAAGAAAAGCATGATAAAATTGCAAGAAATATAAAATCTAAAACTACCAAATGCAAGAAAATAATAACAATAACTCAATTAAGTATTAAAAGAACATAAAACATAAAATTGTATTAAAGGAAAGTGAAATTAACAAGAGTTTATATAACATAAAAATTGGTAAAATAAAGGAAATAACGAGAAACTAAGAGAATCAAAGTGCTAGAATAATAAAAAGCAAGGAAAACTAGATCAAAACTAGAATCAAAACCTAAATCTAGAAGGAAATTAAACTAACAACCCTAATTCTAGAGAGAATAGGGAGCTTCTCTCTCTAGAAAACTACCCTACAACATGTTGCTAAACTAATCTAATTGCTCCCCTCCCCCCTTCAAATAGCTTCAGAAATGAGTTGGATTTGGGCCTGGATGGCTCAGAAATCGCCCCAGCGTGTTGCCTTTAATGAGATCACGTGCTGCTTGTCACGCGTACGCGTGGGTCACACATACGCGTCGCTTGGCAAAATTCCCTCTCATGCGTTGCGTGGGTGATGCGTGTGCGTGGCCTTGAATTCAGCAAATCCTCATTTCTTCATGAATTCTCCATTTTTCATGCTTTTCTCTTCACTTCTTCTATCCAATCCTTGCCTCATATGCCTGAAATCACTCAACAAGTATATCAAGGCATCGAATGAAATTAAAGTGAATTAAATTTAACAATTTTAAGGCCTAAAGAGTATGTTTTCACTCTTAAGCACAAATTAAGGAGAATTACAAAACCATGCTATTTCATTGACTAAATGTGAGATAAGTTGATAAAATTCCCTAAATTCAACACACGATAAACCAAAAAATTAGGGTTTATCAAACCTCCCCACACTTAAACTAAGCATGTCCTCTTGCTAAACTCAAGAAAGAAACAAGGGATATCAACATTTATTCAATGCGAACTATCTATATGCACTCTATCTAAATGCAATCTATTTAAATGCATGGAACTACTTGGTCAAAATAAATCAACTTCCAAGAATACATATATGAACATGAGGGCTAAAGCAATCACAATCAAATCAAATCCACAATTGAATTGAGTTATTGAAAAGAATTTTAAACTTGCAAGATAAGAGATAGTAACCGGTGAAAACATGCAATTGAGCAATCGAACCTTCACCGGATGTGTATCCGCTCTAGTCACTCAAGTGTATAGGGTTGATTCACTCAATTCTTCTCTAATCATGTTTTTCAAGATTTGTTATTCATCTAACAATCAACAATTATTCAATGCATGCATACAAATATCATGAGGACTTATCCATAGGTTGTAATGGGGCTAGGGTCAAAGTAGGATTGTATTTGGTCAAGTGAGCTTAAAATTTGAATCTTTGACTATCTTAAGCTCTCACCTAACCTACAACCTATACAATTCAAATGCAAACCTAACTACCCATTCTTCACTTTTTCACACACTCATGCATTCTCCTTTTGATCATAACACATATGCATTGATTATTATTGAGTTACTTTGGGGCATTTTGTCCCTTTTTTATTGCTTTCTTTTTCTTTTCTTTTCTTTTTCTATTTTTATATTATTTTATTTATTTATTTATTTATTTATTTATTTATTTATTTATTTTTATTTTTTTTCAAACTAAGATATATACAAGAACATCAATGCATATGGTTTAAACATTTAATGCTTGAGTATGTGCCCAATTTCCAAGATCATCAACAACAATACAAAATACACTTTTACCTCAACCAATGTTCATAAATTTTCCCACACTTGAATGATACATACTCTCACTAGCCTAAGCTAATCAAAGATCCAAATGAAGGACATTTATTATTTTTCACTTAGGGGTAATGATGTGATAAATTAAAGAACAAAAGGAGATTACCATAGGCTCAAAAGTGGCTAACAAAGGTGGATAAAAGGGTAAGACCATTTGGGTAAGTGAGCTCAATGAAATCAAGTCCTCAATCATATAAATGTATATATACATCAAACAATGGATATAAAGAATCAAACAAATAAAAGATTACAATCATAGAAATAGAATAATACACACAAGAAGGAAAATAGTGGTTATATAATGCAACCACGCAGTTAGGCTCAAATCTCACATGCTTATGTGTTCTTAGCTCAAAAACATGTTCCACAATATATAATTCAAGAAAGTTCAATGAAAATTTTTTAACTCAAATCAATTAGAGTGGCCTATAGATAAAATCCTTGGAAAATTTTATTATTTTGACTAAGCTTATTATATATATGCAAGGAAATGCAATAACTAAGAAAAATATAACTAAGAATTCTAAAAGACCTAATAATAAAAGAAAATAAAATGTGAAAGTGTTGGGATTAGAAATTTGTCACCCAAAAGAGGCATTCATGGCAAGGATTGAGAACCAAGATTTTCTATCCTAGTCATTAATCATAGGACAATAATTATCAAGAGTTAAGTCTATTACGTTATCTCCAATATCGGGAGAAAATTAAATAAAACTAGCTAATTTCAATCCATAAGTCCTAATCAACTTACTAATTGAATTAGCAAGAGATTAGAATCAATAGAAACAATATTAACTAACAACTCTAGATCACCAACATAAGTTAGGTATTAATGACTCAAGAGCACCTAATTTCTCTTTCCAAGCCAACAATGTTCAAAATTCTACTCTAAACCTAAGCAAAGTATTTTGTCAAACACTTGGAAGGCATAAAAGAAAAGTATGGTAAAATTGCAAGAAATATAAAATATAAAACTACCCAATACAAAAAAATAATAACAATAACTCAATTAAGCATTAAAAGAACATAAAACATAAAATTGCATTAAAGGAAAGTGAAATTAACAAGAGAAACTAAGAGAATCAAAGTGCTAGAATAATAAAAAGCAAGGAAAACTATATCAAAACAAGAATCAAAACTTAAATCTAGAAGGAAATTAAACTAAGAACTCTAATTCTAGAGAGAAGAGGGAGATTCTCTCTCTAGAAAACTACCCTACAACATGTTGCAAAACTAATCTAATTGCTCTCCCCTTGTTCCCTCTTGAATTTTGCATCAAATAGCTTCAGAAATTAGTTGGATTTGGCCCTGGATGGCTCAGAAATCACCCCCAGCGCGTTGCCTTAAATGAGGTCACGTTCTGCTTGTCATGCGTACGCGTGGGTCACGCGTACGCGTCGCTTGACAAAATTCCCTCTCATGCGTATGCGTGGGTGATGCATGCGCGTGACCTTGAATTCAGCAAATCCTCATTTCTTCATGAATTCTCCACTTTGCATGCTTTTCTCTTCACTTCTTCCATCCAATCCTTGCCTCATAAGCCTGAAATCACTCAACAAACATATCAAGGCATCAAATGGAATTAAAGTGAATTAAATTTAGCAATTTTAAGGCCTAAAAAGCATGTTTTCACTCTTAAGCATAAATTAGGAAGAATTACAAAATCATGCTATTTCATTAAATAAATGTAAGATAAGTTGATAAAATCCCCTGAATTCAACACAAGATAAACCACAAAATTGGCGTTTATCAAGTACTTTATCCCAGGAAGTGTGTCAGGCACTATATCCCATGAGTGTGACGGGCACTATATCCCAAGAGCGTGGCACGCGCTATACCCCAAGAGTGTGGGAACACTTTATCTCGGGAAATGCGATGGGCACTATATCCCATGAGTATGGCGGACACTATATTCCAATAGTGTGACGGCACTATATCCCATGAGTATGGAGGTATGTCAGAGAGACGATATCCGAGTTAGCTACTAGGTGTGTCGGGTTCTAGCAAAATTACCGACACATGAGCTCACGGCCTGTAGGAAAGGCATACATCATATGCATTTGTCTATTTTGTTTGAGTTTGCATTACTTGGGATTGCCTGTTTGATTAACTATGCCTAATTGCTATATGTTCTACCTGTTGTAACTGCATTCTATCTGTGCTTTCTTTATCTGTATTGTTTGTCTATGCAACTGAGAGATCCCTTGTCTAGAAGAGGAGTGACGAGGGTTGTTTCACCGAAGTTTTGGAGGGTTGGAGGAGAGTGAGATTGAGGTGTTAAGTCATATTTGGATTAGAACCTAAGTACCTTAGATAGTTTACCTGGTTTCTGGTTTAATTTATAACTCTAAGTTTTCAATCTGAGTGTCAGAGTTCTAGGATCTCCTCTGGCTTTTCCGGGACCTTATATATTATGTATGTTGGCACCTTTACCATGTTGAGAACCTCTGGGGTTCTCATTCCGTACATATGTTGTTATTTTTCAAATACAGGTCGAGAGGCACCTCGCTAAGCGTCTGGAGTTTCCTGTCGCAAGCGAAGTTGGGATGTTATCTTTTGTATTTCTCTATGTATATGTATAGACTTCTCCTCTGCATATGCTTCACTTTTGTTCCTCCTAGAGGCTTCATGGAGAAATAAGAGTTTAAGTCATGTATTTTGAGTTGTTTTGGGGAAATAGATCGAGCCTGGAGCTTGATATTTTGTACCTTTGATATTCTACTCTTTATGTTTATACTTTTTACCCCTTTTCTCGTTCTCCATTTCCGTTTACGTGAGTGTTGCACTTTTCGTTTTGCGACTTCTGTTTAAACTTTACTTCAAGGCTCCTCGTTATGAATTCCTTTCAACTATTACTATGTATATATTTTATTTTAGAAGTCGTAATGCTTTACCACCTCTATTTTACGACTTAAGTGTAAAGCTCTGTGTGGTAGTGTTCATACCCTGGGTCGAGCTATGTGACCCGGGCTGATTAAAGACAAAAGTGACCGACCTCCTCAGGACAGGTCCCTAATGAGCGGATAATTTATACCCTTTTGGTAATGTTTTTAGGTAGTTTTTAGCATGTTTTAGTTACTTTTTATTATATTTTGGTTAGTTTTTATGCAAAAATCACATTTTTGGACTTTACTATGAGTTTTTGTATTTTTCTGTAATTTCAGGTATTTTCTGGCTGAAATTGAGGGACTTGAGCAAAAATCTGATTCAGAGGCTGAAAAAGGACTGCAGATGCTGTTGGATTCTGACCCTCCTAAACTCGAAGTGGATTTTCTAGATCTACAGAAGCTCAATTGGCGCGCTCTCAATTGCGTTAGAAAGTAGACATCTTGGGCTTTCCAACAATATATAATAGTCCATACTTTGCCTGAGATTTGATGGCCTAAACTGGCATCTAAAGGCCGGGTAGAGACCCTTTTTCTGGCGTAAAACGCCAGAACTGGCACCAAAACTGGAGTTAAACGCCCAAACTAGCATCCAAGCTGGTGTTTAACTCTAGAAATGGCCTATTCACGTGTAAAGCTCAATTCTCAGTCCAAGCACACACCAAGTGGGCCCCGGAAGTGGATTTCTGCACTATCTGCACTTAGTTACTTATTTTCTGTAATTCCTAGTAACTAGTTTAGTATAAATAGCACTTTTTACTATTGTATTGAGAGCTTCTTTTCAGTTTATGAAACCTTGGACTTAGAGGCTGGCCATTCGGCCATGCCTAGACCTTTTTCTCTTATTTATTTTCTACGGTGGAGTTTCTACACCCTATAGAATAAGGTGTGGAGCTCTGCTATTCTTCATGAATTAATGCAAGTACTATTGTTTTTCTTTCAATTGACGCCTACTTCTTCTCCAAGATATACTCTCGTACTTAATTCAGTTAAGTCAGAATGAAGGGGTGACCCGTGACAATCACCCACTATCTTCGTTACTTGCTTAGCCAAGATCCGCGTGCCTGACAACCACAAAGCGGTCTACATGATGTTCAACGTAGTCATTGGACGACAGCTGGAGTATATTCTCTTGGGTCTCTAACCCACGATTTGCATCGCCTCTCCTGACAACAGAGCATCCGAGTTCGTGATTAGAATCTTCGTGGTATAGGCTAGAACCATTGGCAGCATTCATGAGATCCGAAAAGTCTAAACCTAGTCTGTGGTATTTCGAGTAGGATCTAAGAAGGGATGAATGTGATGAGCTTCAAACTTGCGAATGTTGGGCACAGTGACAATGTGCAAAAGGATAATGATCCTATTTCGACTTTAGTGAAAACCGACAGATGATTAGCTGTGCGGTAGCTGTACCTGGTATTTTTCATCCAAGACGAGAAATTCGACAGTTGATTAGCCGTGCAGTGATTGTACCTGGTATTTTTCATCTGAGAGGATCATACAGCTTGTCATGGAAGGGAGCACGCATGATTGGAAGAAGACAATTAGAAAGCAGAGGTTCAGAAGCAACAAAGCATCTCCAAACGCTTATCTGAAATTCCCACCAATGAATTACATAAGTAATTTTATTTTATTTTATGTTTATTTATCTTTTAATTATCAATACTCATAACCATTTGAATCTACCTGACTGAGATTTACAAGATAACCATAGCTTGCTTCAAGCTGACAATCTCTGTGGGATCGACCCTTACTCACGTAAGGTATTACTTGGACGACCCAGTGCACTTGCTGGTTAGTTGTGCGAAGTTGTGAAAAGTGTGAATCACAATTTCGTGCACCAAGTTTTTGGCGCCGTTGCCAAGGATTGTTTGAGTTTGGACAACTGACGGTTCATCTTGTTGCTTAGATTAGGTAATTTTATTTTATGTTTAAGCTTTTTATTTTTATTTTCGAAAAATTCAAAAAAGAAATTCCGTTCTTCAGAGTTTTTAAGAATGAATTCTAGAGTTTCATGAGATATGTTGAAGCCTGGCTGGCTGTTAAGCCATGTCTAATCTTTTGGACCGAGGTTTCCACTTTCCATTGTAGAAAGGACATGTTTGTAATTGATATGCTAAAGCTTAGCTGGCCACTTGGCCATGTCTAATTCTATTGGACCGAAGCTTTAGACTAACATTGCATGAATCCTGGAATTCTTATTAAAAATTTTGAATTTCTTATTTCTCTTTTTCCAAAATAATTTCAAAAAATATAAAAATTTTTTTAATAAAATCATAAAACAAAAAAAAATTTGTGTTTCTTGTTTGAGTCTAGTGTCAAATTTTAAGTTTGGTGTCAATTGCATGTTTTAATTTTTCTTAAATTTTCGAAAATATATGCGTTGTGTTCTTCTTTGATCTTCAAGTTGTTCTTGATGATTTTCCTTGTTTGATCTTTAATTTTTCTTGTTTTGTGCTTTTTGTTATTTTTCATATGCATTTTCGAATTCATAGTGTCTGAACATTAAAAATTTCTAAGTTTGGTGTCTTGCATATCTTTCTTTTCTTAAAAATTTTTAAAAATGTGTTCTTGATGTTCATCATGATCTTCAAAGTGTTCTTGGTGTTCATCTTGACATTCAAAGTGTTCTTGCATGTATTATTTGTTTTAATCTTAATTTCTTATGTTTTGTGTCATTTTGTTATTTTTCTCTTTCTTCATTAATTCAAAAAAAATAAAAAATAATATCTTTCCCTTATTTTACTCATAAATTTCGAAAGTTTGGGTTGACTTAGTAAAAAATTTTCAAAATTTAGTTGTTTCTTGTTAGTCAAGTCAAAATTTCAATTTAAAAACTCTATCTTTTCAAATCTTTTTCAAAAATCAAATCTTTTTCATTTTTCTTTCCTATTTTTCAAAAATTCTTCACAATAAATTTTCAAAATCTTTTTCTTATTTTTATTTCACATTTTCGAAAACTTTACTAACAATTAATGTTTTGATACAAAAATTTCAAGTTTGTTACTTTTCTGTTAAGAAAGGTTCAATCTTTAAATTCTAGAATCATATCTTTTAGTTTCTTGTTAGTCAAGTCATCAACTTTAATTTTAAAAATAAATCTTTTTAAATTTCTTTTTCAAATCTTTTTCAAAATAAATTTCAATCATATCTTTTTCAAAACTAATTTCAAAATCTTTTTCTAACTTCCTATCTTTTCAAAATTTAATTTCAAATCTTTTTCAATTAACCACTTGACTTGTTTGTTTTAATTTTAAAAAGTTTACTATTTCTTATCTTTTTCAAAACCACCTCACTACTTTTCTCTCTCATTATTTCTATTTATTTATTTAATTACTAACACTTCTCTTCTAATCATAATTCGAACCCCCTCCCTTTCCCTGTGTTTGAATTCCTCTTATTCCATCTTTACCTCATTCTTCTATTCTTCCATTATTCTACTCACATAAAGGAATCTCTATACTGTGACATAGAGGATTCCTCTTCTTTTCTGTTCTCTTCTTTTTTATATGAGAAGGAACAGGGATAAAGACATTCTTGTTAAAGCTGATCCTGAACCTGAAAGGACTCTGAAGAGGAAGCTAAGAGAAGCTAAAGCACAATACTCTGGAGAGGACCTTACAGAAATTTTCGAAAAAGAAGAAGATATGGAAGCCGAAAATAACAACAATGGTGGAGATGCAAGGAAGATGCTTGGTGACTTTACTGCACCAACTTCCGACTTCTATGGAAGAAGCATCTCAATTCCTGCAATTGGAGCAAACAACTTTGAACTTAAGTCTCAATTAGTTTCTCTAATGCAGCAGAATTGCAAGTTTCATGGACTTCCATTAGAAGATCCTCAACAGTTCTTAGCTGAATTCTTGCAAATCTGTGACATTGTTAAGACCAATGGGGTTAATCCTGAGGTCTACAGACTTATGTTTTTCCCCTTTGCTGTAAAAGACAAAGCTAGGATATGGCAGGACTCACAACCTAAAGAAAGCCTGAACTCTTGGAAAAAGTTGGTCAATGATTTCTTGGCCAAATTCTTCCCACCTCAAAAGTTGAGCAAGCTTAGAGTGGAAGTCTAAACCTTCAGACAAAAGGAAGGTGAATTCCTCTATGAAGCTTGGGAAAGATACAAGCAATTGATCAGAAGGTGTCCTTCTGACATGCTTTCATAATGGATCATCTTATGTATATTCTATGATGGTCTGTCTGAATTGTCCAAGATGTCATTGGACCACTGGTACACGGAATCGTGATCTCAACACTTCTTTACAATTCTGCGTAACTGACCAGCAAGTGCACTAGGTCATCCAAGTAATAAACCTTACGTGAGTAAGGGTTGATCCCACGGAGATTGTCGGCTTGAAGCAAGCTATGGTCATCCTTGTAAATCTCATTCAGGCGGATTCAAATGGTTATGAGTTTTGATAATTAAAATATAATTAAAACATAAAATAAGATAGAGTTACTTATGTAATTTATTGGTGGGAATTTCAGATAAGCGTATGGAGATGCTTTGTTGCTTCTGAACCTCTGCTTTCCTACTGCCTCCTACCAACCATGCGTTACCTCCTTCCATGGCAAGCTGTAAGATCCTCTCAGTGAAAATGGTCCTCTACGGTTTCTGCACGGCTAATCAACTGTCAGATTTCTCGTCTCGGATGAAAAATACCAAGTACAGCTACCGCATGGCTAATCATCTGTCGGTTTCCGCTAGCGTCGGAATAGAATCCATTGATCCTTTTGCACACTGTCACTTGCGCCCAACATTCGCAGGTTTGAAGCTCGTCACAGTCATTCCTTCCTGAATCCTACTCGAAATACCACAGACAAGGTTTAGACGTTTTGAATCCCAGGATGTCTACCAATAATTCTAGCTTATACCACGAAGATACTAATCTCACGGACTCGGTCCGTGTATTAGATATCCAAGAGAGTATACTCCGGCTGTCGTCCAATGACTACATTGAACATCATGTAGACCGCTTTGTGGTTGTCAGGCATGCGATCTTGGCTAAGCGAGTAACAAAGATTGGGTGATTGTCACGGGTCACCCCTTCATTCTGACCTAACTGAATTAAGTACGAGAGTATATCTTGGAGAAGAAGTATGCATGAATTGAATAGAAAATAGTAGTAATTGCATTAATTCATGAAGAACAGCAGAGCTCCACACCTTAATCTATGGGGTAGAGAAACTCCACCGTTGAAAATACATAAGTGAAAAAAGTCTAGGCATGGCCGAATGGCCAGCCTCCAAATGTGTACAATGGTCTCTAAAATCAAAGTGATCAAAAGATATTCCAAAGATAAAAAGACGTAAAATAAATCTCTAAAAGTGGTTTTTATACTAAACTAGTAGCCTAGGGTTACAGAAAATGAGTAACTAAATGCAGATAGTGCAGAAATCTACTTCCAGGGCCCACTTGGTATGTGCTTGGGCTGAGCATTGAGATTTACACGTGCATAGGTTGTTCCTGGAGTTAAACGCCAGCTTTGGTGCCAGTTTGGGCGTTTAACTCCAATTCTTGTGCCAGTTTAGGTGTTTTACGCCAAGATGTTTTAGGCTTTCTTTGAACGCCAGTTTGGGCCATCAAATCTCAGGAAATATATAGATTATTATATATTTCTAGAAATCCCAGGATGTCTAATTTCCAAAGCAATTGGGAGCGTGCCAATTGGGCTTCTGTAGCTCCAGAAAATCCACTTCGAGTGCAAGAGGGTCAGAATCCAACAGCATCTACAGTCCTTTTTCAGCCTCTGAATCAAATTTTCGCTCAGGTCCCTCAATTTCAGCCAGAAAATACCTGAAATCATGGAAAAATACACAAACTCATAGTAAAGTCCAGAAATGTGATTTTTAAATAAAAACTAATAAAAATATAATAAAAAGTAATTAAATCATACTAAAAACTATGTAAAAATAATGCCAAAAAGGGTATAAATTACCCGCTCATCACAACACCAAACTTAAATTATTGCTTGTCCCCAAGCAACTAATAACAAAATAGAATAAAAAGAAGAGAAAATACAATAAATTTTAAAAATATCAATGATGATTAGTTTTAATTAGATGAGCAGGACTAGTAGCTTTTTGCTTCTGAACAGTTTTGTTATCTCACTTTATCCTTTGAAGTTCAGAATGATTGGCATCCATAGGAACTTAGAATTCAGATAGTGTTATTGATTCTCCTAGTTCAGTATGTTGATTCTTGAACACGGCTACTTTATGAGTCTTGGCCGTGACCCTAAGCATTTTATTTTCCAGTATTACCACCGGATACATAAATGCCACAGACACATAACTGGGTGAACCGTTTCAGATTGTGACTCAGCTTTGCTAAAGTCCCCAGTTAGAGGTGCCCAGAGCTCTTAAGCACACTCTTTTTGCTTTGGACCACGACTTTAACCGCTCAGTCTCAAGCTTTTCACTTGACACCTTCACGCCACAAGCACATGGTTAGGGACAACTTGATTTAGCCGCTTAGGCCAGGATTTTATTCTTGTGGGCCCTCCTATCCATTAATGCTCAAAGCCTTGGATCCTCTTTACCCTTGCCTTTTGGTTTAAAGGGTTATTGGCTTTTTCTGCTTGCTTTTTCTTTGTCTTTATCTTTTTTTCGCCACTTTTTTCTTTTCTCTTTTTTTTTCTGCAAGCTTTTCACTACTTTTTCTTGCTTTAAGAATCAATTTTATGATTTTTCAGATTATCAATAACATTTCTCTTTTTTCATTATTCTTTCAAGAGCCAACAATTTTAACATTCATAAACAACAAATTCAAAAAAATGCAATGTTCAAGCATTCATTCAGAAAACAAAAGGTATTGCCACCACATCAAAATAATTAAACTAATTTCAAGATAGAATTCGAAACCATGTATTTCTTGTTCTTTTGCAATTAAAAACATTTTTCATTTAAGAAAGGTGAAGGATTCATAGGACATTCCTAGCTTTAAGACATAGACACTAGACACTAATGATCATGTAATAAAGACACAAACATAGGCAAAACATAAATCATAGAATTCGAAAAACAGAAAAATAAGAACAAGGAAATTAAAGAACGGGTCCACCTTAGTGATGGCGGCTAGTTCTTCCTTTTGAAGATCTTATGGAGTGCTTGAGCTCCTCTATGTCTCTTCCTTGCCTTTGTTGCTCCTCCCTCATGGCTCTTTGGTCCTCTCTAATTTCATGGAGGAGGATAGAATACTCTTGGTGCTCCATCCTTAGTTGTCCCATGTTAGAACTCAGTTCTCCTAAGGAAGTGTTAATTTGCTCCTAATAGTTGTGTGGAGGAAAGTGAATCCCTTGAGGTATCTCAGGAATTTCTTGATGAGGAATTTCCTCATGCTCTTGTTGAGGTCCATGAGTGGGCTCTCTTGTTTGCTCCATCCTCTTCTTAGTGATGGGCTTATCTCCTTCAATGAGGATGTCTCCCTCTATGACAATCCCAGCTGAATTGCATAGGGTACATATGAGATGAGGGAAGGCTAACCTTGCCAAAGTAGAGGGCTTATCCGCCACCTTGTAGAGTTCTAGAGATATGATCTCATGATCTTCTACTTCCTCTCCAATCATGATACTATGGATCATGATAGCCCGGTCTATTGTAACTTCAGACCGGTTGCTAGTAGGAATGATAGAGTATTGGATGAACTCCAACCATCCCTTAGCCACGGGCTTGAGGTCAAGCCTTCTTAGTTAAACTGGCTTGCCTCTTGAGTCTCTCTTCCATTGAGCTCCTTCTACATAGATGTCCATGAGGACTTAGTCCAACCTTTGGTCAAAGTTGACCCTTCTAGTGAAAGGGTGAGGATCTCCTTGCATCATTGGCAAGTTGAATGCCAACCTCATATTTTCCGGACTGAAATCCAAGTAATTTCTCCGAACCATTGTGAGCCAATTCTTTGGGTTCGGGTTCATACTTTGATCATGGTTCTTAGTGATCCATGCATTGGCATAGAACTCTTGAACCATTAAGATTCCGACTTGTTGAATGGGGTTGGTGAGAGTTTTCCAACCTCTTCTTTGAATTTTATGTCGAATCTTTGGATATTCACTCTTTTTGAGCTTGAAGGGGACCTCAGAGATCACCTTCTTCTTGGCCACAACTTCATAGAAGTGGTCTTGATGGACCTTTGAGATGAATTTCTCCATCTCCCATGACTCAGATGTGGAAGCAATTACCTTCCCTTTCCTCTTTCTAGAGGTTTCTTCGGCCTTAGGTGCCATTGATGGTTATGGAAAAACAAAAAAATCTTAGCTTTTCCCACATCAAACTTAGAATTGTTGCTCGTCCTCGAGCAAAAGAAGAAAGAAATGAGTATAAGAAGAAGAAATGGAAAAGATGGAGGTGAGGAGTGGGTTCGGCCAAGGGGGGTTAAGTGTGTATGAGGTGTGAAATTGAAGGTTGTAAGGAGGGGTATTTATAGGGTAAGGGAGAGAGGAAATTCGGTCATGTGGGGGTGGGTTTGGGAGGGAAATGGTTTGAATTTGAATGGTGAGGTAGGTGGGATTTTATGACGGACGGATGTGAGTGGTGAAGAGATTATGGAGAAGAGGGTAAGATTTGATTGGTGAAGGGTATTTGGGGAAGAGTTATTGATGGGATTGGTCAAGGGTATTTAGGGAAGAGTGTTATGGAAAGGTGTGAAGAGGAAAGAAAAAGAGGTGGGGTAGGTGGAGATCCTGTGGGGTCCACAGATCCTGAGGTGTTAAGGAATTCTGCTCCCTGCACAAATCTGGCATTCAAACGCCCATTCTATGCCAATTCTAGCGTTTAACGCCAGCTTTGCTACCTTTCCTGGCATTAAACGCCATTCTGCTGTCCATTTCTGGCGTTAAACGCCAGCCAGATGCCCATTCCTGGCGTTTAACGCCATCCAGATGCCAGACAGCCCTTTCTAGCGTTAAAACGCCCAGAGTGCTGCCCATTCTGGTGTTTAATGCCCATAATGCTGCCAGGCTGGGCGTTAAATGCCCATTCTGCTATCCTTACTAGCGTTTAAATGCCAGTAAGTCTGTCCTTCAGGGTGTGCTATTTTTTATGCTATTTTTCATTCTATTTTTGATTTTTCAGTTATTTTTGTGACTTCACATGATCATCAACCTAAAGAAAACATAAAATAGCAATGGAAAATAAATAAATATAATTAAACAACATTGGGTTGCCTCTCAACAAGTGCTTCTTTAATGTCAATAGCTTGACAGTGAGCTTTTAGAGAGCTTCACAGAAACTCAGAGCTTAATGGTGGCCTCCCAACACCAAACTTAGAAGTTGAGTGTGGGGCTCTGTTTGACTCTGTATTGAGAGAAGCCTTTCATGTTTCCTCTCCATGGTTACAGAAGAAGATCCTTGAGCCTTAAACACAAGGTAGTCCTCATTCAACTGAAGGACTAAGTCTCCTCTGTCCACATCAATCACAGCTCTTGCTGTGGCTAGGAAGGGTCTTCCAAGGATGATGGATTCATCTTCATCCTTCCCAGTGTCTAGGATTATGAAGTCAGCAGGGATGTAATAACCTTCAACCTTCACTAAAACATCCTCTACAAGTCTATAAGCCTGTTTCCTTGAATTGTCTGCCATCTCTAGTGAGATTCTTACAGCTTGTACCTCAAAGATCCCTAGTTTCTCCATTACAGAGAGTGGCATGAGGTTTATACTTGACCCAAGGTCACACAGAGCCTTCTTAAAGGTCATGGTGCCTATGATACAGGGTATTAAGAATTTTCCGAGATCCAGTTTCTTCTGAGGTAATTTCTGTTGAACCAAGGTATTCAGTTCATTGATGACCAATGGAGGTTCATCCTCCCAAGTCTCATTACCAAACAACTTGGCATTCAGCTTAATGATTGCTCCTAGATATTGAGCAACTTGCTCTTCAACAATGTCTTCATCCTCTTCAGAGGAAGAATACTCATCAGAGCTCATGAATGGCAACAGTAAGTTTAGTGGAATCTCTATGGTCTCTATATGAGCCTTAGATTCTTTTGGTTTCTCAATCTGGAACTCCTTGGTGGACAGTGGACGTCCATTGAGGTCTTCCTCATTAGAAATCACTGCTTTTTCTTTCTCTCCAGGTTTGGCCATGTTGGTTGTATTTATGGCCTTACATTATCTCTTTGGATTCTCTTTTGTATTCCTTGGGAGAGTACTTGGAGGAGTTTTGGCAATCTTTTACTCAGTTGACCTACTTGTGCCTCCAAATTTCTAATGGAGGACCTTGTTTCAAACTGAGAGTGGTCTTAGATAGATCAGAGACTATGGTTGCTAAGTCAGAGTGACTCTGCTTAGAATTCTCTGTCTATTACTCAGAAGATGATGGAAAAGGCTTGCTATTGCCAAACCTATTTCTCCCACCATTATTATTATTGAAGCCTTGATTAGGCTTCTGCTGATCCTTCCATGAGAAATTAGGATGATTCCTCCATGAAGGATTATAGGTGTTTCCATAGGATTCTCCCATGTAATTCACCTCATCCATTGCAGGATTCTCAGGGTCATAAGCTTCTCCTTCAGAGGAAGCTTCTTTAGTACTGTCGGATGCAGCTTGCATTCCAGTCAGACTCTGAGAAATCATATTGACTTGCTAAGTCAATATTTTATTCTGAGCCAATATGGCATTCAGAGTATCAATCTCAAGAACTCCTTTCTTCTGAGTTGTCCCATTATTCATAGGATTTCTTTCAAAAGTGTACATGAACTGGTTATTTGCAACCATTTCAATGAGTTCCTGGGCTTCTGCAGGCATCTTCTTCAGATGAAGAGATCCTCCAATAGAGTGGTTCAATGACATCTTGGATAATTCAGACAGACCATCATAGAATATACATATGATGCTCCATTCTGAAAATATGTCAGAAGGACACCGTCTGATCAATTTCTTGTATCTTTCCCAAGCTTCATAGAGGGATTCACCTTCTTTCTGTTTGAAGGTTTGGACTTCCACTCTAAGCTTGCTCAACTTTTGAGGTGGAAAGAATTTTGCCAAGAAAGCACTGACTAACTTTTCCCTAGAGTTCAGGCTATCTTTAGGTTGTGAGTCCAACCATGTCCTAGCTCTGTCTCTTACAGCAAAGGGAAAAAGCATAAGTCTGTAGACCTCAGAATTAACCCCATTGGTCTTAACAGTGTCACAGATTTGCAAGAATTCAGCTAAGAACTGATGAGGATCTTCCAATGAAAGTCCATGAAACTTGCAATTTTGCTGCATTAGAGAAACTAATTGAGGCTTAAGCTCAAAGTTGTTTGCTCCAATTGCAGGAATTGAGATGCTCCTTCTATAGAAGTCAGAAGAGGGTGCAATAAAGTCACCAAGCATCTTTCTTGCATCTCCACAATTGTTATTAGGTTCGGCCATCTCTTCTTCTTTTTCGAAAAATTCTGTCAGGTCCTCTCCAGAGTGTTGTGCTTTAGCTTCTCTTAGCTTCCTCTTTAGAGTCCTTTCAGGTTCCAGATCAGCTTCAACAAGAATGTTCTTATCCATGCTCCTGCTCATATAAAAAATAAGAGAACAGAAAAGAAGAGGAATCCTCTATGTCACAGTATAGAGATTCCTTTATGTGAGTAGAAGAATAAAAGAATAGAATGAAGAAGGGAGAAGAAGAATTCGAACACAGAGAGAGGGAGAGGGTTCGAATTATAAGAAGAAGAGAAGTGTTAGTAAATAAATAAATAAATAGAGAGAGATGAGACAGAGAGAGTATTCGAAAATTAATTTAAAAGAAAAGAAAATTATTTTTGTTTTTATTTTAATTATTGGTTAGTATTCGAAAATTAAGAAGGAAAATAAAATAAAATTAGAAGTCAAAACAATTAGTTAATTAAAAAGAATTTTGAAAAAGTGGTTAGTGATTTTCGAAAATTGGAGAAAGAAAAGTAGTTAGGTGGTTTTGAAAAAGATATGATTGAAATAGTAAACTTTTAAAATCAAACAAAAAGTTAAGTAGTTAATTGAAAAAGATTTGAAAATCAATTTTGAAAAGATACGAAGTTAAAAAAGGATTTTGAAATTAAATTTTGAAAAAGATATTATTGAAATTCATTTTGAAGAAGATTTGAAAAGGAAATTAAAAAGATTTGATTTTTTAAATTGAAGTTGATTACTTGACTAACAAGAAACTAAAAGATATGATTCTAGAATTTAAAGATTGATCCTTTCTTAATAGGCAAGTAACAACTTAAAAATTTTTGAATCAAAACATTTAATGTTAGTAATAAATTCGAAAATATGAAATAAAAAGTAAGAAAAAGATTTTGAAAATCAATTTTAGAATTTTTGAAAAACATGAAAGAAAATTGAAAAAGATGTGATTTTAAAAAAAATTGAAAAGATAGAATTTTAAAATTGAAATTTTGACTTGACTAACAAGAAACAACCAAATTTTGAAAATTTTTTACTAAGTCAACTCAAAATTTTGAATTTTATGAGTAAAACAAGAGAAGGATATTATTTTTTATTTTTGAATTAATGAGAAAAGAGAAAAACACAAAAATGAAACAAAACATAAAAATTCAAGATCAAAACCAAAAATGCATGCAAGAATACTTTGAATGTCAAGATGAACACCAACAACACTTTGAAGATCATGATGAACATCAAGAACATATTTTTGAAAGTTTTTAAGAAAAGAAAGACATGCAAGACACCAAACTTAAAAATTTTTAATGTTTAGACACTATGAATTCGAAAATGCATATGAAAAACAAGGAAAGACACAAAACAAGAAAATGTAAAGATCAAACAAAGACAATTATCAAGAACAACTTGAAGATCAATGAAGGACACATGCATGAATTTTCGAAAATTTTAAGAAAATTAAAAAGATGCAATTGACACCAAACTTAAAACTTGACACAAGACTCAAACAATAAACATAAAATTTTTGGTTTTTTATGGTTTTATTAATTTTTTGTATTTTTCGAGAATTATTTTGGAAAGAGAAAAATAAGAAATTCAAAATTTTTAATAAGAATTCTAGGAATCATGCAATGTTAGTCTAAAGTTTCGGTCCAAAAATTTAGACATGGCTAAATAGCTAGCCAAGCTTTATGTGAAAGCTTCAGTCCAAAAGATTAGACATGGCCAAATGGCTAGCCAAGCTTCAGCATACAAATTCAGATAGATAACAGCCAAATAGATGGGAATCCAAAGGCTCTTGCCATGATAAGTGGAAGCCTCAGTCCAAAAAAATTTAGACATGACTTAGCAGCTAGCCAGGCTTCACATATCATCTGAAACTCTAGAATTCATTCTTAAAAATTCTGAAGAACAAATATATTTTTTTTGAAATTTTTTGAAAATTAAAATAAAAAGCTGAAACATAAAATAAAATTATCTAATCTAAGCAACAAGATGAACCGTTAGTTGTCCAAACTCGAACAATCCCCGGCAACGGCGCCAAAAAACTTGGTACACGGAATCGTGATCTCAACACTTCTTCACAATTCTGCGTAACTGACCAGCAAGTGCACTGGGTCGTCCAAGTAATAAACCTTACGTGAGTAAGGGTCGATCCCACGGAGATTGTCGACTTGAAGCAAGCTATGGTCATTCTTCTAAATCTCAGTCAGGCGGATTCAAATGGTTATGAGTTACTTATGTAATTCATTGGTGGGAATTTCAGATAAGCGTATGGAGATGCTTTGTTGCTTCTGAACCTCTGCTTTCCTACTGCCTCCTTCCAACCATGCGTTACCTCCTTCCATGGCAAGCTGTAAGATCCTCTCAGTGAAAATGGTCCTCTAGGTTTCTACACGGCCAAATCAACTGTCAGATTTCTCGTCTCGGATAAAAATACCAGGTACAGCTACCGCATGGCTAATCATCTGTCGATTCCCGCTAGTGTCGGAATAGAATCCATTGATCCTTTTGCACACTGTCACTTACGTCCAACATTCGCAGGTTTGAAGCTCGTCACAGTCATTCCTTCCCGAAGCGAAAAGCCAATAACCCTTTAAACCAAAAGGCAAGGGTAAAAAGGATCTAAGGCTTTGAGCATTAATGGATAGGAGGGCCCAAAGGAATAAAATCCTGGCCTAAGCGGTTAAATCAAGCTGTCCCTAACCATGTGCTTGTGGCGTGAAGGTGTCAAGTGAAAAGCTTGAGACTGAGCGGTTAAAGTCATGGTCCAAAGCAAAAAGAGTATTCTTAAGAGCTCTGGGCACCTCTAACTGGGGACTTTAGCAAAGCTGAGTCACAATCTGAAAAAGGTTCACCCAGTTATGTGTGTGTGGCATTTATGTATCCGGTGGTAATACTGGAAAACAAAATGCTTAGGGTCACGGCCAAGACTCATAAAGTAGCTGTGTTCAAGAATCAACATACTGAACTAGGAGAATCAATAACACTATCTGAATTCTGAGTTCCTATGGATGCCAATCATTCTGAACTTCAAAGGATAAAGTGAGATAACAAAACTGTTCAGAAGCAAAAAACTACTAGTCCCGCTCATCTAATTAAAACTAATCATCATTGATATTTTTGAAATTTATTGTATTTTCTCTTCTTTTTATCCTATTTTGTTTTTAGTTGCTTGGGGACAAGCAACAATTTAAGTTTGGTGTTGTGATGCGCGGATAATTTATACCCTTTTTGGCATTGTTTTTAGGTAGTTTTTAGCATGTTTTAGTTACTTTTTATTATATTTTTATTAGTTTTTATGCAAAAATCACATTTCTGGACTTTACTATGAGTTTGTGTATTTTTCTGTAATTTCAGGTATTTTCTGGCTGAAATTGAGGGACCTGAGCAAAAATATGATTCAAAGGCTAAAAAAGGACGCAGATGCTGTTGGATTCTGACCCTCCTGCACTCGAAGTGGATTTTCTGGAGCTACAGAAGCCCAATTGATGCGCTCTTAATTGCGTTGGACAGTAGACATCTTGGTCTTTCCAGCAATATATAATAGTTTATACTTTGCCAGAGATTTGATGGCCCAAACTGGCGTCTAAACGCCGGGCAGAGATCCTTTCCTGGCGTAAAACGCCAGAACTGGCACCAAAACTAGAGTTAAACGGCCAAACTGGCATCCAAGCTGGCGTTTAACTCTAGAAATGGCCTATGCACGTGTCAAGCTCAATGCTCAGCCTAAGCACACACCAAGTGGTCCCGGAAGTGGATTTCTGCACTATCTGCACTTAGTTACTTAATTTCTGTAATCCCTAGTAACTAGTTTAGTATAAATAGAACCTTTTACTATTGTATTGAGAGTTTCTTTTTAGTTTATGAAACCTTGGACTTAGAGGCTGGCCATTCGGCCATGCCTAGACCTTTTTCTCTTATGTATTTTCTACGATGGAGTTTCTACATCCCATAGATTAAGGTGTGGAGCTCTGCTGTTCTTCATGAATTAATACAAGTACTATTATTTTTCTTTCAATTCACGCCTACTTCTTCTCCAAGATATACTCTCGTACTTAATTCAGTTAAGTCAGAATGAAGGGGTGACCCGTGACAATCACCACTATCTTCGTTACTTGCTTAGCCAAGATCCACGTGCCCGACAACCACAAAGCGATCTACATGATGTTCAACATATTCATTGAACGACTGCCGGAGTATATTCTCTTGGGTCTCTAACCCACGATTTGCATCGCCTCTCCTGACAACAGAGCATTCGAGTTCATGATTAGAACCTTCGTGGTATAGGCTAGAATCATTGGCAACATTCCTGAGATCCAAAAAGTCTAAACCTTGTCTGTGGTATTCCGAGTAGGATCTGGGAAGGCATGACTGTGACGAGCTTCAAACATGCGAATGTTGGGCACAGTGACAGTGTGCAAAAGGATAAAGATCCTATTCCGACGCTAGTGAGAACCGACGGATGATTAGCCGTGCGGTAGCTGTACCTGGTATTTTTCATCCGAGATGAGAAATTCGACAGTTGATTAGCCGTGCAGAGATCGTACCTGGTATTTTTCATCCGAGAGGATCATACAGCTTGCCATGGAAGGGAGCACGCATGATTGGAAGAAGATAATAGGAAAGCCGAGGTTCAGAAGCAACAAAGCATCTCCAAACGCTTATCTGAAATTCCCACCAATGAATTACATAAGTAACTTTATTTTATTTTATGTTTATTTATCTTTTAATTATCAATACTCATAACCATTTGAATCCGCCTGACTGAGATTTACAAAATAACCATAGTTTGCTTCAAGCCGACAATCTCCGTGGGATCGACCCTTACTCACGTAAGGTATTACTTGGACGACCCAGTGCACTTGCTGGTTAGTTGTGCGGAGTTGTGAAAAGTGTGAATCACAATTTCATGCTCCAGTCCCCCGACCTCTCCTTTAAAGAGTTCGTCCAAATCGCCATAAGAAGCCCAAGTAGGCCCAAACGAAAGGACACAGCCCAATCTAAAGGCAGCCAAAGCCTAGAAAGATAAAGGCGGTTCTCCTTAAAGATAAGATGACTTCACTCAAAGATAAGATAACTAACTTATCTCAAAGGGAGGTCACCCCACACTATTATAAATACACTGGAGCACCCAGGTATAACTCATACTCTGATTCTACTAAAAACTTGCCTAAAGCACGTGCTAACTTAAGCATCGGAGTCTCTTGCAAGTACCATCACCCTCCGATGATCAAGCATCAGCAGCTTCACCAGATCCAACAAGTCGGACACAACAGCTCCGGCCACCACAGTAGATCTCATCCGAGATCGACCTTCAGTTTTAGGCAACCCTCGGAACATTGGCGCCGTTGCCGGGGACCTGGAAGTCATCCCATCATCATGGCGGACAACCTTGAAAACGATCACAACTCCGGTTTGGAAGAAAGAATCCCGCTTAAAAATATGGATGCCACATCAAAGGATGTGCCCTAAACCAAGAGAGACAAGCAATCTCCAAACGCCGAAATCCTGGATGCCCTACAAGCTCAACAGGATCGTCTCAAACAGCTCGAAAAAGAGGCCGAGCATCAACGAGAAGCCGAGAGGGACCTCTGGAGAGAAACTAGGCGACGCTGAGAGCTAGAAGACAAGCTCCTAAAGCTCGAGGCTGATCTCAAAGCTAAAACCGTTCAGTCCAGTCACAATGACAGCTCCCACAAGGACCAAGATCCCTTCACCAAAGAGATCATGAAAGATAAAGTTCCAAAGGATTTTAAAGCTCCCGACATGATCCCATACGACGGTACCTCCGATCCAAGCCATCATCTCAGCAATTTCAGAAGCAGAATGTATCTCATTGACGCATCGGACGCCATTCGATGCAAAGCCTTTCCGACTACCCTAACAAAGACAGCAATAAAATAGTTTGACAGTTTGCCTCCTAGATCCATCACAAGTTTTGACGACTTAGCCAAAAAATCCCTTGCCATATTCTCCATCTAGAAGGACAAAGCCAAACATGCCCCGAACATATTAGGGATCAAGCAAGGAGATCGGAAAAGTCTTCGCAACTACATGGAAAGATTCAAAAAAGCGTGTCTGGACATACAAAGTCTGCCAACAGAAGCAGTCATCATGGGTCTCATCAATGGGCTGCGAGAGGGACCCTTTAGCCACTCCATATCAAAAAAGCATCCAACATCTCTAAACGAGGTACAAGAGCAGGCAGAAAAGTATATTAACATGGAGGAGAATTCTCGACTACGAGAAACCTCAAAATCTGTATTTTCCTACCCCTCTCGGGACAAGGATAAAGAGTCCAAAAAAAAAGAAGATCAACCTAGTGAGAAGCCTAGAAAATACCACAATTACATCCCTCTTCGGGTGTCTCTTGTCGATGTTTATCGAGAAATATGAAACACTGAGAAGATCCCACCACCCTAACCAATCAAAAACAAAAGAGAAGGGGGAAGTCAGACAGAGTACTGCGAATACCACTGAATTTACGGACATCCTACTAACGAGTGCTTCGACCTAAAGAATGTAATAGAGAAATTGGCAAGAGAAGGGCGACTAGATCGGTACTTAGCCAACAAAGCGGATGAACCAAGAAAAAGAAGAAGGGATGAAGAGGTCGGACGGGTTGAACGACCACCCCCACACTCCTGAGAGACATGTTCATATGATAAATGGAGGATTTGCAGGAGGATGGATCTCTAAATCATGTCGCAAAAGACACCTTAAAGAGGCATATCATGTCGGGGAAGGAGAGAGGTCATCCGACCTCCCTACTATTACCTTTACCCGAGAAGATGCAACAGGCATCATCCCAGGGCATGATGATCCCATTGTCATTACTATCATATTGGACAACGCTAATCTCCACAGAACACTGATAGACCAAGGAAGCTCCGCGGATATCTTGTTTAAATCTGCCTTCGACAAACTCGGTTTGCAAGATAAAGAACTCAAAGCATATAGCTTGTTCGGACTGGGAGGCACTCCAATCCAACCACTTGGATATATCTCACTACACACAAGCTTTGGAAACGGAACCCGATCAAGGACACTCAACATAGACTACATCGTAGTCGACGTGAGCTCAGCTTACAACGCCCTAATAGGTCGGACAACATTGAACTAGCTCGCTGCAGTGGTCTCAACTCTACATCTGTGCATAAGTTTCCAACTCCAGAAGGGATCGCCACGATAAAATGAGACCAAAAAATTACGCGACACTGTTACAATGAAAGTCTGAACCTTAAAGGCAACCCCAAAGGAGAGGAAATCAACACTATTGAACTCGGGGGAGTTCGAGTTCACGACGAACTTCGTCCACAACTTGAAGGCGAGACTGAAGAAGTCCAAATCGGCGATACCCAGGATAAGACAACAAATGTTGGCACAACCTTAAAGGAAGACTTAAAGGAGCCTCTGATACAGTTCCTAAAGGATAACACCGACCTCTTTGCATCGAAGGCCACAGACATGCCGGGCATAGATCCCAAGCTAATGTGCCACAAACTGGAGGTATACCCAGGATCTCGGCCAGTGCAGCAGAAGCGTAGGAAGCTCATACCAGAAAGGTCCCAAGCTGTGGAAGAGCAGGTACAAGCCTTACTGGAGGCAGGATTCATAAGGGAGGTCAAATATCCACTATGGCTAGCCAACGTTGTCTTGGTAAAAAAGTCAAATGGGAAGTGGCGGATGTGCACTGACTACACCGATCTCAATAAAGCCTGCCCAAAAGATCCCTACCCACTCCCAAGTATAGACAATTTAGTGGATTCCTCTTCTGGATACAAGTACCTCTCCTTCATGGATGCTTATTCAGGATATAATCAAATCTCGATGTATCCACCTGACCAAGAAAAGACCTCGTTCCTAACCCCAAAAGCAAATTACTGCTATATCGTCATGCCATTCGGGCTCAAAAACGCAGGAGCTACCTACCAAAGATTGATGAACAAAGTCTTTGCAGACCACATTAGGAAACTAATGGAGGTTTACGTAGACAATATGCTGGTAAAAACACAAAGTGATGAATCCTTGTTGCCCGACCTCACCAAAGTGTTCGACACCATCAGAAAGCATGGTATGCGACTCAATCCCGTAAAATGCACCTTTGCGATAAAAGCTGGCAAATTCTTGGGCTTCATGCTCACGCAAAGAGGAATTAAGGCGAACCCGGATAAATGACGGGCTATACTCGACATGAAAAATCTGACCTGTGTCAAAGAGGTACAACAGCTCAACGGAAGACTGGCAACCCTGTCCAGGTTTCTAGTCTGGCAACCCTGTGTCAAAGAGGTTCGAATGGACCACAGAGTGCGAGCATGCCTTCCAAGATTTCAAAAAATTCTTGGGGCAACCACCCATTCTTACCCGACTACGGGAAGGAGAAGCACTCATATTATACCTCACAGTAGGAAATTGGGCAATAGCTTCAGCACTAGTCAGAGAAGACGAAAGTGGGAAACAACCCATCTACTTCATCAGCAAAGCTCTACAAGGGGCCAAGCTAAACTATCAAAAGATAGAAAAGCTCGCCTACGCTCTCATACTCACTTCTCGACGACTTCGCCCGTACTTTCAAGCTCACACTATCAAGGTTCGGACCAACCAGCCCATAAAAGGCATCTTACAGAAGACAGACTTAGCTGGAAGAATCCTGCAGTGGGCAGTCGAGTTATCCAAGTTTGATCCTTAATATGAAGCTCGGACAACCATCAAATCACAGCATCTAGCCGACTTCATTGCCGAGTACACTGATGCCCTAGGAACTCCCATAAAATAGAATCTCTACGTGGATGGCTCTTCAAACAAAATCGGGAGTGGCGTAGGTGTGATAATAGAAAGCGATCAGGGAACCCAAATCGAACTCTCGCTAAAGTTCGAATTCCCTGCGCCAAATAATCAGGCCGAATATGAGGCATTACTGGCTGGTTTGAGGATGGCTAAGGAGGTATGAGTTCAAAAGCTTACAATCTTCAGCGATTCACAAGTAGTTACCTCACAAATAGAAGGGAGCTACCAAGCCAAGGATCCTACCATGAAGAAATATCTGGACAAAACTAGAGAACAGCTCGAACAATTCAGGAAATATGAGGTCCAACATATACCTCGAGAACAGAATGCTCGGGTGGATGCACTCTCAAAACTAGCCAGCACCAAACCAAGGGGAAATAACAGAAGCCTCATCCAGGAAACATTGCAAAGCCCATCGATCTCGGAGGAAGAAAAGGTCCTAACCATATCAGATCAGGATCAAGGATGGAGCCTGGTGCACGAATTGTGAATCACACTTTTCCCAACTCGTACCACTAACCAGCAAGTGCACTGGGTCGTCCAAGTAATACCTTACGTGAGTAAGGATCGAGTAGGTTGAAAAGCAATAATATCTCAGAGTTTTTGAGTGAAGCTCAGATTCTAATTAGATGAGCGGGACTAGTAGCTTTTTGCTTCTGAACAGTTTTGGCATCTCACTTTATCCATTGAAGCTCAGAGTGATTGGCATCTATAGGAACTTAGAATTCAGATAGTGTTATTGATTTTTCTATTTAAGTGTAATGATTCTTGAACACAACTATTTTATGAGTCTTGGTTGTGGCCCTAAGCACTTTATTTTCCAGTATTACCACCGGATACATAAATGCCACAGACACATAATTGGGTGAACCTTTTAGATTGTGACTCAGCTTTGCTAAAGTCCCCAATTAGAGGTGTCCAGAGTTCTTAAGCATACTCTTCTTTTTGCCTTGGACCTTGACTTTAACCGCTCAGTCTCAAGTTTTCACTTGACACCTTCACGCCACAAGCACATGGTTAGGGACAGCTTGGTTTAGCCGCTTAGACCAGGATTTTATTCCTTTAGGCCCTCCTATCCACTGATGCTCAAAGCCTTGGGATCCTTTTTATTTGCCCTTGCCTTTTGGTTTTAAGGGTTATTGGCTTTTTCTGCTTGCTTTTTCTTTTTCTTTCTATATATATTTTTTTTCTTTTTTTTTTCTGCAAGCTTTTTTCTTTGTTGCTTTTTCTTGCTTCAAGAATCATTTTTATGATTTTTCAGATTATCAATAACATGTCTCATGTTCATCATTCTTTCAAGAGCCAACATATTTAACAGTCTTAAACAACAAATTCAAAAGACATATGCACTGTTCAAGCATTCATTCGAAGACAGAAAGCATTGCCACCACATTTAACTAATTAGAATTTTTCTTATTAAAACTCAAAATTTTATTGCCTCTTATTCAAAAGATCTACTACTTTATTCATGTTTGCTGATGATGAGAAAAATAAACTATAGCTTAATTGGAGATAAAATCAAAATAGATACTAATTACTACTATATGACTCCTAAGGTAAACTTCTATAAGGACACTGTCACAGAGTTAAGGCAGAAATTGGAAATTAACAACCTTTATTCTGGGGGAACGAGGGTTCCTCTGATCCTTGGGGTGCTTGGTCCTGCAAGAGAAGACTTTTGGCGCTTCAATTCCCTTAAGTCACGCCCTTGCTCCTCTTGTTCTTTAAACATATAGGTCGGCATTTGACTGTGTTCCTTCTGTTCTTTTATTATTTGCTCCATAGCTTCCCGTATCTTGGTAACAGACGTCTCAAGATACTCCCAGTATTCAGATTGAGGGATCTCTGGGAGGAATTCCTGTGCTCTCTTCTTGATAGGATCATCCTGTGCTTGTTGTTTTTCCATTGATGCTTTGGTGATTGGCTTCTCAACTGAGATATACTCAGTTATTCCCATCCTTACTCCAGCGTCCTTGCAGAGCAGAGAAATCACGCTTGGATAAGCCAACCTGGCCTCTTTAGAATTTTTGTTAGCAATTTTGTAGAGTTCAGCTGAAATCAGCTGATGAACCTCCACTTCCTTTCCCATCATGATGCAATGGATCATCACTGCTCTTTTAACTGTGACTTCAGAACGGTTGCTAGTAGGCAACAGAGAATGCCCAATGAAGTCTAGCCATCCTCTGGTGACTGGTTTGAGATCCTCTCTCTTGAGTTGATTTGGGACACCCTTTGTGTTGGTGGTCCACCTGGCTCCAGGGATATATATGTCCTCTAGAATCTTATCCAGGCCCTTGTCTGCTCTCATCATCCTCCTGTTGAAGGAGTCTAGATCATCCTTCAGCTGAGGTAGCTTTAAGATCTCCCTGATCCTGTCAGGGTGGGTATGAACAATCTTCCCTCTGACCACGGTCCGATAGTCATAGAGAGCAGTCCCAGATAGTTTCTGCTTCTCAGTTTGCCACATATTAGCATAGAACTCCTGGACCATGTTCCTTCCCACTTTCGTTTCAGGATTAGCTAGGACTTCCCAGCTCCTGATTTGAATTTGCTCCTAGATCTCCGGGTATTCATCTTCTTTCAGATCGAATCTAACTTCCGGGATCACTGATCTCAGACCCATTATTTTGTTATAATGGTCCGAATGTTCTTTAGATAAGAACTTCCCTTGATTCCAAAGTGGTTTTGGAACACTCTCTTTCTTGCCTCTTGGAGTGGGTTATTTTCCTTTGGGGGCCATGATCTTAGTGATCGCGGATAAACACACCAAACTTAGAGATTTGCTTGTCCTCAAGCAAAAGAAAAGAAAGGAGAGGGATAGAAGGAGAGCTAGGTGCAATTGTTGATGGAGGAGGAGGGAGGCCGAACCCATATTTAAAGGGATGGGGGTGGGTTTTCGAAAAATTGGGAAAGATAGGATAAAAAGATTGATTTGGAAAAGATAAGATAGAGGATATAGTTTAAAATTGAGAAGATATGATAGATTTTTGAAAAAGATAAATCTAGATTTTGAAAAA
>NC_029785.2:19447142-19467736 GCF_000816755.2 Arachis ipaensis
GAAATGGCCTCCATATTGAGATCCATGGCAGTGTCATAGGATCCTCTGTGCTTCTTCTTTAGGCACACACCTATGGATTATTCTGTCTGCATATCTCTTAAAGAGATAAGGTTCATCCCACAAGTAGTACTTTGTATCAGTGATTAATTTCTTCTTTTGTACACTGTTGTACTCCTTGGGTATGAACCTTCCAGCTTTATAGTTTGCAATATCGGCAAACCATGGGGTTTCCTGAATGGCGAATAAATGCTCATCCGGAAAAGTTTCAGTGATCTCAAGAGAGGGGAGGGACGTCCCTTCTACTGGCTCTATCCGGGACAGATGATCAGCCACTTGGTTCTCTGTCCCTTTTCTGTCTCTTATTTCTATATCAAACTCTTGCAAAAGCAACACCCATCTGATAAGCCTGGGTTTTGAATCCTGCTTTGTGAGTAGATATTTAAGAGCAGCATGGTCAGTATACACAATCACTTTTGATCCTACTAAGTATGATCTGAACTTGTCAATGGCATAAACCACTGCAAGTAATTCCTTCTCTGTGGTTGTGTAATTTTCCTGAGCATCATTTAAAACGCGACTAGCATAACAAATGACGTGCAGAAGCTTGTCATGCCTCTGTCCCAGTACTGCACCAACGGCGTGATCACTGGCATCACACATTAGCTCAAATGGTAATGTCCAGTCTGGTGCAGAAATGACTGGTGCTGTGACCATCTTAGCTTTCAGCGTTTCAAATGCCTGCAGACACCCTGTGTCAAACACAAATGGCGTGTCAGCAGCTAGCAGATTGCTTAGAGGTTTTGCGATCTTTGAAAAATCCTTTATAAACCTTGGCTTTGTATTCTTCAACCTTAGTTGCTGCAGGTTTATTGCTGATGAGCGGATAATTTATACGCTTTTTGACATTGTTTTTAGTATGATTTTAGTAGGATCTAGTTATTTTAGGGATGTTTTCATTAGTTTTTATGTTAAATTCACATTTCTGGACTTTACTATGAGTTTGTGTGTTTTTCTGTGATTTCAGGTATTTTCTGGCTGAAATTGAGGGACTTGAGCAGAAATCAGATTCAGAGGATTCAAGAAGGACTGCTGATGCTGTTGGATTCTGACCTCCTTTCACTCAAAGTGGATTTTCTGAAGCTACAGAACTCGAAATGGCGCGATTTCAATTGCGTTGGAAAGTAGACATCCAGGGCTTTTCAGCAATATATAATAGTCCATACTTTGGCCAAGAATAGATGACATAAACTGGCGTTCAACGCCAGCTTTTTGCCCAAATCTGGCGTCCAGCGCCAGAAAAGGAGCCAAAACCAGAGTTGAACGCCCAAACTGGCACAAAAACTGGCGTTCAACTCCAAGAAGGACCTCTACACGTGCAACACTCAAGCCCAGCCCAAGAACACACTAAGTGGGCCCCGGAAGTGGATTTATGCATCAATTACTTACTCATGTAAACCCTAGTAGCTAGTTTATTATAAATAGGACCTCTTACTATTGTATTTGACATCCTGGATTGTATTTTGATCCTGTGATCACGTTTTGGGGGCTGGCCATCTCGGCCATGCCTGGACCTTCACTTATGTATTTTCATACGGTAGAGTTTCTACACCCCATAGATTAAGGTGTGAAGCTCTGCTGTTCCTCAAAGATTAATGCAAAGTACTACTGTTTTCCATTCAATTCATCTTATTTCGCTTCTAAGATGTCCATTCGCACCCAAGAACGTGATGAAGGTGATGATTATGTGTGACGCTCATCATCCTTCTCCCTTATGAACGTGTGCCTGACAAACACTTCTGTTCTACATGAAATAAGCTAGAATGAATATCTCTTAGATCTCTTAATCAGAATCTTCGTGGCGTACGCTAGAATGATGGCGGTATTCAAGAGAATCCGGAAAGTCTAAACCTTGTCTGTGGTATTCCGAGTAGGATTCAATGATTGAATGACTGTGACAACGGTGATGCCCTTGCATAAAGCCAGCCATGGAAAGGAGTAAGACTGATTGGATGAAGATAGCAGGAAAGCAGAGGTTCAGAGGAACGAAAGCATCTCCATGCGCTTATCTGAAATTCTCACCAATGAATTACATAAGTATTTCTATCCCTATTTTATTATATTAAATTCGAAAACACCATTATCAATTTATATCTGCCTAACTGAGAATTGCAAGGTGACCATAGCTTGCTTCATACCAACAATCTCCGTGGGATTCGACCCTTACTCACATAAGGTATTACTTGGACGACCCAGTGCACTTGCTGGTTAGTTGTATCGAAGTTGTGAACCATGGTATTGGCACCATGTTCTTGGCGCCATTGCCAGGGAAAGAAAGAGCCATGAATTTTACATAATCAAAGTGTAATCACGATTGCGCGTACCAAGTTGCTCACGTTGCCAGGGATTGTTTGAGCCTGGACATCACAATTTCGTGCACCAAGTTTTTGGCGCCGTTGCCGGGGATTGTTCGAGTTTGGACAACTGACGATTCATCTTGTTGCTCAGGTTAGGTAATTTTCTTTTTGTTTTCTTTTCAAAAATTTTTCAAAAATCTTTCAAAAATTTCTCCTTTGTTTTCGAAAAAAAAAATAAAAAAAAATGTTTTCAAAAAAATTTTGATTCAAAATTTTTAAGAATGAATTCTAGTGTTTCATGAAGTATGTTGAAGCCTGGCTGGCTGTAAAGCCATGTCTAATTCCTTTGGGAATGAGTATGTCAGGCGTGTCATGTCTGAATTACATGCTGAAGATTGGCTGGCCATTGGCCATGTCTAGTGTTTTGGACCGGAGCTTTCATTGAAAGTTTGGCTGGCTAGTGAGCCATGTCTAATTCCTGGACTGAAGCTTTAGACTAAGAATGCAAGATTCCTGGAATTCATGTTAAAAATTTTGGAATCCTTATTTTTTCTTCATAATTTTCGAAAAAAAATTCCAAAAAAATTAGAAAATCATAAAAAGCAAAAATATTTTTGTATTTCTTGTTTGAGTCTTAAGTCATGTTATAAGTTTGGTGTCAATTGCATATGCATCTTGCATTTTTCGAAAATATCATGCATTCATAATGTTCTTCATGATCTTCAAGTTGTTCTTGGTAAGTCTTCTTGTTTGATCTTGATGTTTTCATGTTTTGTGTCTTTTCTTGTTTTACATGTGCATTTTTCGTTTCTTAGAGTCTAAACATGAAAGATTTCTAAGTTTGGTGTCTTACATGTTTTCTTTGCATAAAAAATTTTTCAAAAATATGTTCTTGATGTTCATCTTGACATTCAAAGTGTTCTTGGTGTTCATCTTGACATTCATATCATTCATGCATGCATTCATTGTTTTGATTCAAAATTTTCATGCATTGAGTCTTTTTGTTGTTTTTCTCTCTCATCAAAAAAAAAATCTCAAAAATAAAAAAATATCTTTCCCTTTTTTTCCCATCAAATTCGAAAATTTGAGTTGACTTTTTCAAAAATTTTTAAAATCAAGTTGTTTCTTATGAGTCAAATCAAATTTTCAATTTGAAAATCTTATCTTTTTCAAAATCTTTTTCAAAAATCAAATCTTTTTCAAAATTCTTAGTTATTTTCGAAAATTCCAAAAAATATTTTTCAAAAATCTTTTTCTTATTTTTATATCAAATTTTCGAAAATAACATAATCAATTAATGTTTTGATTCAAAAATTTGAAGTTTGTTACTTGCTTGTTAAGAAAGATTCAAACTTTAAAGTTCTAGAATCATATCTTGTGATTTCTTATGAATCAAGTCATTAATTGAGATTTAAAAAAAAAATCAAATCTTTTTCAAAATATCTTCTTATCTTATCTTTTTCAAAAATTTGATTTCAAAATATCTTCTCTAACTTCCTAACTTCTTATCTTTTCAAAATTGATTTTCAAATTTGTTTCAACTAACTAACTAACTTTTTTGTTTGTCTCTTAACTTTTTCAAAACTACCTAACTAACTCTCTCTCTCTCATTTTCGAAAATATCTTCCCCCTTTTTAAAAATTTCTTTTTAATTTATTAATTATTTTAATTTTTAAATCTTAATTTTCGAAAATTACTAACATTTTTCAAAAACTATTTTCAAAAATCACTAACTCTTTTTCAAAAATTATTTTTGAAAAATCTCCCTCTCCCATCCTATTCTATTTATTTATTCATCTACTAACATCTCATCTCACATCTCTGCCATCCTCACAGTTGTGTTTCTTCTAAGGCTCTGTGTGACTTTGGTTCAGGAATAAACCTCATGCCCCTCTCTGTAATAGAGAAACTGGGAATCTATGGGGTGCAAGCTGCTAAAATTTCATTAGAGATGGCAGACAGTTCAAGAAAACAGGCTTATGGACAAGTAGAGGACGTGTTAGTAAAGGTTGAAGGCCTTTACATCCCTGCTGATTTCATAGTCCTGGATACTGGAAAGGAAGAGGATGAGTCCATCATCCTAGGAAGACCTTTCCTGGCCACAGCAAGAGCTGTGATTGATGTTGACAGAGTCCTTCAATGGAATAAGGACTCCCTTGTGTTTAAAACTCAAGGATCTCCCTCTACAACCATGGAGAGGAAGCAGAAAAAGCTTCTCTCAAAGCAGAGTCAACCAGAGCCCCCACAGTCAAACTCTAAGTTTGGTGTTGAACTCCCATATCCAAACTCTAAGTTTGGTGTTGGAGAGTCTCAACAAAGCTGTGCACATCTGTGAGGCTCCATGAGAGCCCACTGTCGAGCTATTGACATTAAAGAAGCGCTTGTTGGGAGGCAACCCAATTTTTATTTATCTAACTATATTTTTCTTAGTTATATGTCTTTGTAGGTTCATGATTTTCCTCCACAAAACTATTGGGAGCAAATCAACACCTCCCTAGGAGAATTGAGTTCCAATATGGGACAACTAAGGGTGGAACATCAAGAGCATTCCATCATGCTTCATGAAATAAGAGAAGATCAATTCGTGCACCAATTGCCTACAGAAGTGGTTGAAGAAGCCTTTTTAGAGGGGTTGTTATCAGCATTTGTGTGTGTCTGATCCTTCACTGGCAATTGAGTGCCAGAGTTAGAAGCTGGAGTGAAACTGGACCCCAGCTCCTTGTCTGCTTCTAGCGTCTGAACGCCAGAACTGTGCCCATTTTGGGCGTTCAGCGCCAGATCTTGCCCATTTTGGGCGTTCAACGCCAGATCCTTGCCCATTTCTGGCGTTGAATGCCAGTCCTGCCTTGTTTCTAGTGTTGAACGCCAATCTTGAGCATGGTCTGGGCGTTCAGCGCCAGCCTTCCACCAATTTTCTGACGTTTTAGTTCCAGAATTACTTTTCCCTGGGCTCTTATTGTCCTCAGGTGAATTTTGGATGGTTTGCTCATTTCTTAGCTTTTTGCTACCTTGAGGTGGGGTATTTGATGTTTTCCCACTTCTTAGTTGAACTGCTTGGCATTCTTCTGCTATTTGCCTTGACAACTGCTGCTTTGTTTGCTTAAACTGTTCGTCCATATGTATATTAGCCATCCTTGTCTCTTGTAACCTGTCTTTAAATTCGGCTAGCAGCTTTGTTAGAAAGTCCAATTGCTGATTGAATTCAGCAGCTTGTTTCACAGGACTGAGTTCAGCAGTTACTGTTTTAACCTCTTCATTCATGGAAGGGTTGCTGCTTAGGAAAAATTTACTTTTAAAATAGAGAGAGAAAATATTTTTGATTTTTAAGAGGAAAGAGAAAAACAATAAGATGGCACAAGATTTAAAATTTTTAGATCTAATGCTCCTTATTTTCGAAAATTTTGGAGGGAAAACACCAAGGAACACCAAACTTAAAAATTTTAAGATCAAGACACAAGGAAAACTCAAGAACACTTTGAAGACTCACAAGAACACAAGAACATGAAGGAAGAACACCAAACTTAAAATTTTTTGAAAACCAAAATAAAATTTTTGAAAACCAAAGGGAAATCAACAAGAAAACACCAAACTTAGAGTTTGGCACACAATTTAATAGAGAAATTATTATTTATGAAAAAGAAGGTTTTGAAAAGAATATAAAAGATTCTAACCCAATTACCAAGAACACAGATTAACGCTCTAGCTAAATGAGTTATGAAAATTTTCGAAAATTTTAAGAAAAATCAACAAGGAAAAACACCAAACTTAAAGTTTGGCACAGGATTTAATAGAAAAATTATTTTTGAAAAAGGTTTTAAAGATATGATAGCCAATTACCATGAACATAAACACCACGTTCTAACTAATTGAGCTATAAATTTAAAGTGTTTTAACAAGGGATAAATAATAAAAGACTCTAAACCAAAAAAGAGAAATTTTTCCTAATCTAAGCAACAAAATAAACCGTTAGTTGTCCAAACACGAACAATCCCCGGCAACGGCACCAAAAACTTGGTGCACGAATTGTGAATCACACTTTTCCCAACTCGTACCACTAACCAGCAAGTGCACTGGGTCGTCCAAGTAATACCTTACGTGAGTAAGGGTCGAATCCCACGGAGATTGTTGGTTTGAAGCAATCTATGGTTATCTTGTAAATCTTAGTCAGGAAGTCAAATATTTTTATCAGTTGAATTGCGAATAACCAAGAGAGCATAAATTAAAGGTTACTTGTTATGCAGTAATGGAGAATATGTTGGAGTTTTGGAGATGCTTTGTCTTCTGAATCTCTGCTTTCCTCTATCTTCTAATTCACGCACGCACGTCCTCCTATGGCAAGCTGTATGTAGGGGATCACCGTCGTCAATGGCTACATCCCATCCTCTCAGTGAAGAATATGCTCACATGCTCTGTCACAGCACGGCTAATCATCTGTCGGTTCTCGATCATACTGGAATAGGATTCTTCATCCTTTTGCGTCTGTCACTAACGCCCAGCACTCGCGAGTTTGAAGATCGTCACAGTCATTCGATCATTGAATCCTACTCGGAATACCACAGACAAGGTTTAAACTTTCCGGATTCTCATGAATGCCGCCATCAGTTCTAGCTTATACCACGGAGATTCTGATTAAGGAATCTAAGAGACACTCATTCAATCGGATATAGAACGGAGGTGGTTGTCAGGCACACGTTCATGGTTTGAAAAAGGTGATGAATGTCACGGATCATCACCTTCATCACAGTTAAGCGCGAATGAACATCATAGATAGGAACAAGAGTGTTTGAATGGAAAACAGAAATACTTGCATTACTTCATCGAAACACAGCAGAGCTCCTCACCCCCAACAATGGAGTTTAGAGACTCATGCCGTCAAAGAGTACAAAGTTCAGATCTAAAATGTCATGAGATGCAAAATAAGTCTCTAAAAGTTGTTTAAATACTAAACTAGTAGCCTAGGTTTACAAAAAATGAGTAAATTATGATGGATGATGCAGAGATCCACTTCTGGGGCCCACTTGGTGTGTGCTGGGGCTGAGATTTAAGCAATTCACGTGCAGAGGCCATTTGTGGAGTTGAACGCCAGTTTTTGTGCCAGTTTGGGCGTTCAACTCCAGCTTTTGATCCTTTTCTGGCGCTGGACGCCAGAATTGGGCAGAGAACTGGCGTTAAACGCCAGTTTACGTCGTCTATCCTTGTGCAAAGTATGGACTATTATACATTGCTGGAAAGCCCTAGATGTCTACTTTCCAACGCAATTGGAACCATGCCATTTCGAATTCCGTAGCTCCAGAAAATCAACTTTGAGTACAGGGAGGTCTGAATCCAACAGCATAAGCAGTCCTTTCTCAGCCTGAATCAGATTTTTGCTCAGCTCCTTCAATTTCAGCCAGAAAAATACCTGAAATTACAGAAAAACACACAACTCATAGTAAAGTCCAGAAATATGAATTTTTCCTAAAAACTAATGAAAATAGACTAAAAACTAACTAGAACATACTCAAAACTATACGAAATTAACCCCAAAAAGCGTATAAAATATCCGCTCATCAGAGGCCCCCATAAGAAACTACCTCAAGTCAGAGACACTCCCTACAGATAAGGAGGCAAAGAAGCTAATACGAGAAGCACAGTACTACACTATAGTGGGAGACATCTTATATAGGAGAGGGATTTCAACACCCCTCCTAAAATGCGTACCGACTTCCAATACAAGGGAAGTCCTGGAGGAAGTACACAGCGGCATGTGTGGCAACCACTTGGGAGCACGAGCTTTTTCCAAAAAGGTACTCCGAGCAGAGTTTTTCTGGCCAACTTTGCAAAAAGAAGCAACCGAGTTCGTTAAAGTGTGCCCACCATGTCAGAAGCATAATAATTTCCATATCACTTCACCAGAGGAGCTCACCAGTGTTACATCACCTTGGCCATTCACAAAATGGGGGCTTGACCTCTGATGAGAGGACTTTTGTGTGGTTTAGAAGTTCACAAATGAAATCTCGTTGCAATATAGTTCTAAACCAACAATAGTCCTTTCATACAAAAGTTGTGTTTGTCACAAGTACAAACCCCTAAAATCTATAAACCGAAGTATTTGAACCTCGGGTTCTCCCTAGGAATTACAATAAAGTGTTCTTGTTATTGGTTATGGAGCTATGTTTAGGGTTTTTGAGATATTAGACATGAAAAGTAAATGGCAATGAAAATAAACTAACAACTAGAAAGCTCTTGGCAAGGTTGTGAGAATTAGAAGTCCTATCCTAATTATCCTCCTCAATTGTGACCATAATTATCCATTGCTACCACTTAGTTAACCTCTAACCATGGAGGAAAGTCAAGTGGATGAATCAACTTGATTCCACAAGTCCTAGCCAACTCCCAAGGGAAAGACTAGCTTTAGTGGTATCCAAATTAATTAGCAACTTCTAATTATCAATCAACAAAGGAATTAGATAACTCAAGCGTCACTAATTACTCTACCAAAGCCAAGAGCACTAAAATCTACTCTAAAATCCAACCGAGCATTTCATCAAACACTTGGAAGGCATAAAAGGAAAGCATAGTAAAAAGTGCAAGGAAAGTAAATCTACACTACTCAATTGCAAGGAATTAAACAATAACAAATCAAATGAACAATAAAGAAACATGAATCATAAATTGCATTAAAGGAAAATAGAAGAAACAAAAATGCATCAACATAAAAGTAAGGGATTACAAGAATTAAAAGCAAAACTAGAGAGAGGAAAGGTAGAAGGAGAAGAATTACAAAGAGAAAAGTAAATCAAAGCATGAATTAAACCTATATCTAAGAAATTCTAAACTAGATCTAACCTAATCCTAATCCTAGAGAGAAGTGAGAGCTTCTCTCTCTAAAAACTAACTTTCCCTCAAAAAATTTAACTAAACTAAACTAATGTGTGAAAGTATGTAAAGTATCTAAAGTATGTTGATTTCCCTTCAATCCTTGGCTTAAATAGCATCAGAAATGAGTTGGATTGAGCCCACAAGGCTTCTAAAATCGCTGGCCACGGGTTGCATTAAGTGAAGCATGTGCCATCGGCGCGTCCGCGCACTGTGCACGTGCGCGCCCCTATGCGCAAATGCAACTATGACCAATCTTATATCATTTCGAAGCCCCAGATGTTAGCTTTCCAACGCAACTGAAACCGCATCATTTGGACCTCTGTAGCTCAAGTTATGGTCGTTTAAGTGCGAAGAGGTCGGCTTGACAGCTTTTGCGATTCCTTCATTTCTTCATGAGTTTTCTCCATTTTTACACGCTTTTCCTTCATTCTCTTGATCCAATCTTAGCCTCCTAAATCTGAAATCACTTAACAAACATATCAAGGCATCTAATAGAATCAAAGGTAAATCAAGATTAAACAATTAAGGACCTAAAAAGCATGTTTTCACTCTTAAGCACAATTAAAGGAGAATTTACAAAACCATGCTATTTCTTTGGATAAATGGGAGAAAGGTTGACAAAACCCTCTAAATTCAACACAAGATAAACCTTAAATATGGGGTTTATCAACCTCCCCACACTTAAACCAAGCATGTCCTCATGCTTAAACCAAGAGAAAGCAAAGGATATCAACATTTATTCAATGTAAATAACCTAAATGCATCTATCTACATGAATGCAACTAAATGCAAAATGATTCTACCTACTTGGTCAAAAATAAATCAATCTCCAAGACATACATGCACAAGTAGGGCTAAGGTCCTATGACGACTCATGAATTCTACCAATTCAAGTATAAAAATGAAGTTCAAGTAGACTTGCAAGAAGAATGCTCATGAAAGCCGGTAATCAAGGAATTGAGCACCGAACCCTCACCGGAAGTGTTTGCACTCTAGTCGCTCAAGTGTGTAGGGTTGATTCTCTCAATTCTCCCCTAATCATGCTTTCTAAGATTTGTTTTTCTTCTAACAATCAACATTTATTCAATGCATGCATACAAGTATCATGAGGTCTTTTCATAGGTTGTAATGGGGCTCGGGTCAAGGTAGGATGCATATATGGTTAAGTGAGCTTGAAATTTGAATCTTTGATAAGATTAAACTTCCCACCTAACCTATGACATCCTATACAATTTCAAAGCTAACCTAACTACCCATTTTTCACTTTTTCACATTGGTGTGCGAAATTGTGATCTAGATGTGAAATTGTTGTTCGAAATTGATTCCCTGGCAATGGCTCCAAAAATGTGTGCACAATACCATGGTCCAAACATAACTTCACAACTTCGCGCAACTAACCAGCAAGTGCACTGGGTCGTCTAAGTAATACCTTACGTGAGTAAGGGTCGAATCCCACGGAGATTGTTGGTATGAAGCAAGCTATGGTCATCTTGTAAATCTCAGTCAGGCGGATTAAATGGTTGCAGAGTTTTAATAATTAAAAGATAAATAAAACATAAAATAGAGATAGAGATACTTATGTAATTCATTAGTGAGAATTTCAGATAAGCGTATAGATATGCTTTCGTCCCTCTGAACCTCTGCTTTCCTGCTGTCTTCATCCAATCCTTCCTACTCCTTTCCATGGCAAGCTGTATGTAGGGCATCACCGTTGTCAGTATCCATGGGTTCTAACTTATACCACGAAGATTCCAATATCTCGGACTCGGTCCTCTGTATTAGATATCCAAGAGATATTCATTCTAGCTTGTTTGCATGTAGAACGGAAGTGTTTGTCAGGCAAGCGTTCATAGGTGAGAATGATGATGAGCGTCACATAATCATCACATTCATCATGTTCTTGGGTGAGAATGGATATCTTAGAATAGGAATAAGCTTGAATTGAATAGAAAAACAGTAGTACTTTGTATTAATTCATGAGGAACAGCAGAGCTCCACACCTTAATCTATAGAGTGTAGAAACTCTACCGTTTGAAAATACATAAGTGATAATGGTCCAGGCATGGCCGAATGGCCAGCTCCCATGAAAGTCTAAGATAGCATAAAACTAATCAAAAGATCCCTTACAAAGATAGCATAAAGTCCTATTTATACTAAGCTAGTTACTAGGGTTTACAGAAATGAGTAAATGATGCATAAATCCACTTCCGGGGCCCACTTGGTGTGTGCTTAGGCTGAGCTTAAAGTTTACACGTGGAGAGGTCATTCTTGGAGTTGAACGCCAGTTTGTAACGTGTTTCTGGCGTTGAACTCCACTTTGCAACTTGTTTCTGGCGCTGAACGCCAGACTGCAACATGGAACTGGCGTTCAACACCAGTTTGCGTCATCTAAACTCAGGCAAAGTGTGGACTATTATATATTTCTGGAAAGCCCTAGATGTTTACTTTCCAACGCAATTAAAAGCGCGCCATTTGGAGTTCTGTAGCTCCAGAAAATCCACTTTGAGTGCAGGGAGGTCAGAATCCAACAGCATCTGCAGTCCTTCTTCAACCTCTGAATCTGATTTTTGCTCAGGTCCCTCAATTTCAGCCAGAAAATACCTGAAATCACGGAAAAACACACAAACTCATTGTAAAGTCCAGAAATGTGATTTTTATATAAAAATTAATAAAAATATACTAAAAACTAACTAAATCATACTGAAAACTATGTAAAAACAATGCTAAAAAGCGTATAAATTATCCGCTCATCACAACACCAAACTTAAACTGTTGCTTGTCCCCAAGCAACTGAAAATCAAATAGGATAAAAAGAAGAGAATATACTATAAATTCCCAACTATCAATAAAACATAGCTCCAATCAGATGAGCAGGACTTGTAGCTTCTTGCTTCTTGAATAGTTTTGGCATCTCACTTTATCAATTGAAGTTTAGAATGATTGGCATCTATAGGAACTCAGAGTTCAGATAGTGTTATTGATTCTCCTTGTTCAGTATGTTAATTCTTGAACACAGCTACTTTATGAGTCTTGGCCGTGACCCTAAGCACTTTGTTTTCCAGTATTACCACCGGATACATAAATGCCACAGACACATAACTGGGTGAACCTTTTCAGATTATGACTCAGCTTTGCTAAAGTCTCCAATTAGAGGTGTCCAGGGTTCTTAAGCACACTCGGCTTTTGCTTTGGACCTTGACTTTAACCGCTCAGTCTCAAGTTTTTACTTGACACCTTCACGCCACAAGCACATGGTTAGGGACAGCTTAGTTTAGCCGCTTAGGCCAGGATTTTATTCCTTTAGGCCCTCCTATCCACTAATGCTCAAAGCCTTGGATCCTTTTTATTTACCCTTGACTTTTGGTTTTAAGGGCTATTGGCTTTTTCTGCTTGCTTTTTCTTTTTCTCTCTTTTTTTTTCTGCAAGCTTTGTATTCACTGCTTTTTCTTGCTTCAAGAATCATTTTTATGATTTTTCAGATTATCAAATAACATGTCTCCTTGTCATCATTCTTTCAAGAGCCAACATATTTAACATTCTTAAACATCAAATTCAAAAGACATATGTACTGTTCAAGCATTCATTCAGAAAACAAAAAGTATTGTCAGCACATCAAAATAATTAAACTAGTTTCAAGGATGAATTCGAAACCCTGTACTTCTTGTTCTTTTGTTTTTAAAACATTTTTCATTTAAGAGAGGTGATGGATTCATATTCACTACTTTAAGGCATAGACACTTAGATACTAATGATCATGTAATAAGACACAAACATAAATAAACATTTAACATAAAAAAAAATGAAAAACAGAAAATTTAAGAACAAGGAATACGTCCACCTTAGTGATGGTGGCGTTTTCTTCTTGAGGAACCAATGATGTCCTTGAGCTCTTCTATGTCTCTTCCTTGTCTTTGTTGCTCCTCCCTCATTGCTTTTTGATCTTCTCTAATTTCATGGAGGATGATGGAGTGCTCTTGGTGTTCCACCCTTAGTTGTCCCATGTTGGAACTCAATTCTCCTAGGGAGGTGTTGATTTGCTCCCAAAAATTCTGTGGAGGAAAGTGTATCCCTTGAGGCATCTTAGGGATTTCTTGGTGATGAGCTTCTTCATGCGTCCCTTGAGATCCATGAATAGGCTCTCTTGTTGGCTCCATCCTTTTCTTAGTGATGGGCTTGTCCTCATCAATGAGGATATCTCCCTCTATGTCAATCCCAGCCGAGTTGCATAGATGGCAAATGAGGTGAGGAAAGGCTAACCTTGCAACAGTGGAGGACTTGTCAGCCACTTTGTAGAGTTCTTGAGGTATAATCTCATGAACCTCCACTTCCCCCCCAATCATGATACTATGGATCATGATGACCCGGTCTATAGTAACTTCAGACCGGTTGCTAGTGGGAATGATTGAGCGTTGAATAAACTCCAACCATCATCTAGATACTGGCTTAAGGTCCAATCTTCTCAGTTGAACCGGTTTGCCTTTTGAGTCAATCTTCCATTGAGCTCCTTCCACACATATGTCCATGAGGACTTGGTCCAACCTTTGATCAAAGTTGACTCTTCTTGTGTAGGGGCATGCGTTTTCTTCCATCATTGGCAAGTTGAACGCCAGCCTTACATTTTCCGGACTGAAATCTAAGTAGTTCCCCCGAACCATGGTAAGATAATTCTTTGGGTTCGGGTTCTTACTTTGATCATGGTTCCTAGTGATCCATGCATTGGCATAGAACTCTTGAACCATTAGGATTCTGACTTGTTGAATGGGTGATAAACCACTATTTCATGGTTTATCTTGTGCTCAATTGAGTGGTTTTTTTCAACTCTTTACCCACTTATTCATACTATTTGCATGGTTTTACAATTGCCTTCCTGATTTTGTGCTATGATTGAAAACATGCTTCTTTGACCTTATATTTGCTAATATTAATCATCTCTTATTACCATTAGATGCCTTGATATATGTGTTAAGTGTTTTCAGAGATTACAGGGCAGGAATGGCTTGGAGGATGGAAAGGAAGCATGCAAAATTGGAAGGAATACAAGACGTTGGAGAAATTGCTAAGCTGCCCAGCCTGACCTCTTCGTACTCAAACGGCTATAACTTTAGCTACAGAGGTCCAAACAACGCAGTTCTAGTTGCGTTGGAAAGCTAACGTCCGGAGCTTCGATTTGATATATAATACGCTAGATTTGTCCTGATGCTAGGTGACGCGAACGCGTGCCCTACGCGGCCGCGTCGCAGTCGCAAAAATCAGCGTGTTTGAATTCGCAACCAGCAAATTCTGGGCTGTTTCTGACCCAGTTTGCGGCCCAGAAAACACAGATTAGAGGCTATAAAGTGGGGAAATGTATCCATTCATCAAGAGGCTTTCATAATTCACAATTTTAGGAGTAGATGTAGTTTTTAGAGAGAGAGGTTCTCTCCTCTCTCTTAGGATTAGGATTTAGGATTTCTCTTAGTTTTAGGAGTGGCTCTCAATCCCAGGTTCTTTATTTTTATTTATTTTTCCAATTCAATTTATGAACATCTATGCCAGATTTAATTTCTTTTGTTAATGCAATTTGAGGTATTTTCAGATTTAATTTTGCTTTGCTTCATTTATAAATGTTTTTAATTTAATTTAGATATTTTCCCTTTTGGCTTTGGTTGAGTCATTGGAGACTCTTGAGTTATCAAACTCATTGTTGATTGAAAATTAGAATTCTTCAAGAATTAATTCGAGTTCCACTAACTCTAACTTTTCCTAAGGAAAGACTAGGACTTGAGGAATCAGAATTAATTCATCCATTTAACTTACCTTCATAGTTAGAGGTTAACAAAGTGGGAGAAAAATTCAATTCTCATCACAATTGATAAGGATAACTAGGATAGGACTTCCGAATTTTCGTACTTTGCCAAGAGTTTATTTTATAGTTATTATTATTTTATTTTACTTGTCATTCAACTAACTTTTTACCTTAATCCAAAACCCCAAAACACACTTTTTCATAACCAATAATAAGAACACCTCCCTGCAATTCCTTGAGAAGACAACCCGAGGTTTAAATACTCGGTTATCAATTTTAAGGGGTTTGTTACTTGTGACAACCAAAACGTTTGTATGAAAGGACTTTTGAAGGTTTAGAAACTATACTTGCAACGAGGATTTATCCGCAAATTTCTAGATCACGCAAAAGTTCCTCTCATCAATGGGGTTGGTTAGAACTTCCCAACCTCTTCTTTGGATCTCATGTCGGATTTCCGGATACTCATTTTCTTGAGTTTGAAAGGGACCTCGGGGATCACCTTCTTCTTGGCCACAACATCATAGAAGTGGTCTTGATGGGTTTTGGAGATGAATCTTTCCATCTCCTATGACTTGGAGGTGGAAGCTTTTGTCTTCCCTTTCCCTTTTTTAGAGGTTTCTCCGGTCTTAGGTACCATCAATGGTAACGGAAAAACAAAAAGCTTATGCTTTTACCACACCAAACTTAGAATATTGCTCGCCCTCGAGCAAGAGAAGAAAGAAAAGAAGAAGAAGAAGAGAAAATATGGAGGAGAGTGGGGGGAGGTGTATTCGGCCAAGGTGTAGAAGAGAGGGTTGTGTTGTGTGGAAATGAAGGAGGGATGGAGGGGTTTATATAGTAAGGGGAGAGGGGGTAGGTTCGGCCATTTTGGGTGGGTTTGGGTGGGAAAGTGATTTTGAATTTTGAAGGTAGGTGAGGTTTATGGGGAAGAGTGGATGGATGTGAGTGGTGGTAGGTGGTAATAGGGAAGAGAGATTGAGGTGATTGGTGAAGAGTTTTGGGGAAGGGTGTTTATTGGGAAGAGAGGATGAATGAGAAGAGGAGAGAGTATGAGTGGAGGTAGGTGGGGATCCTGTGGGGTCCACAGATCCTGAGGTGTCAAGGATTTACATCCCTGCACCAATTAGGCATGTAAAATGCCTTTGCATGCATTTCTGGCGTTTAAACACCAAAGTGATGCTTGTTCTGGGCGTTCAACGCCTATATGCAGCATATTTCTGGCGTTGAACGCCAGCTTCATGCTTGTTTCTGGCGTTCAGCGCCAGCTCTTCTCAGGGTGTATTCCTGGCGTTTAAACGCCAGAATGTTGCTTGTTTCTGGCATTCAATGCCAGATCCATGCTCTGTTCTGGCGTTGAATGCCAGCCAGATGCTCCTTACTGGCGTTTAAACGCCAGTAAGTCCTTCCTCCAGGGTGTGATTTTTCTTCTGCTGTTTTTGCTTCTGTTTTTAATTTTTGTATTTATTTTGTGACTCCACATGATTATGAACCTAATAAAACATAAAAGAACAACAAAAATTAGAATAGAATTAAATAAATAAAAATTGGGTTGCCTCCCAACAAGCACTTCTTTAATGTCAATAGCTTGATAGTGGGCTCTCACGGAGCCACACAGGTGATCAGGTCAATTTTATAGACTCCCAACACCAAACTTAGAGTTTGGATATGGGAGTTCAACACCAAACTTAGAGTTTGGCTGAGGCCTCTCAACACCAAACTTAGAGTTTGACTGTGGGGGCTTTAGTTGACTCTGTACTGAGATAAGCTTTTCATGCTTCCTCTCCATTGTTATAGAAGGAGATCCTTGAGTTTTAAACATAAGGTTGTCCTCATTCAGTTGAAGGACCAACTCTCCTCTGTCCACATCAATCATAGCTCTTGCTGTGGCTAGGAAGGGTCTTCCAAGGATGATGGATTCATCCTCATCCTTTCCAGTGTCTAGGATTATGAAATCAGCAGGGATGTAAAGGCCTTCAACCCTTACTAGCACGTCCTCTACTAGTCCATAAGCCATCTTCATAGATTTGTCTGCCATCTCTAATGAGAAATTGGCAGCCTGTACCTCAAGGATTCCCAGTTTCTGCATTACAAAGAGTGGCATGAGGTTTATCCCTGACCCAAGGTCGCATAGAGCCTTCTCAAAGGTCATGGTGCCTATGGTACAAGGTATTAGGAACTTTCCAGGATCCTGTTTCTTCTGAGGTAATGTCAGTTGATCCAGATCACTCAGTTCATTGATGAGCAAGGGAGGTTCATCTTCCCAAGTCTCATTACCAAATAATTTGGCATTCAGCTTCATAATTGCACCAAGGTACTTGGAAACTTGCTCTTCAGTAACATCCTCATTCTCTTCAGAAGAAGAATACTCATCAGAGCTCATGAAGGGCATAAGGAGGTTCAATGGAATTTCTATGGTCTCTAGATGAGCCTCAGATTCCTTTGGTTCCTCAAAGGAAAACTCCTTGTTGATCACTGGACGTCCCAGGAGGTCTTCCTCACTGGGATTCACGTTCTTTTCCTCCCCTGTAGGTTCGGCCATGATGGTTATATCAATGGCCTTGCACTCTCTCTTTGGATTCTCTTCTGTATTGCTTGGGAGAGTACTAGGAGGAATTTCAGTGATCTTCTTACTCAGCTGGCCCACTTGTGCCTCCAAATTTCTAATGGAGGACCTTGTTTTATTCATGAAACTCAGAGTGGCCTTAGATAAATCAGAGACTAAATTTGCTAAGCTAGATGGATTCTGCTCAGAATTCTCTGTCTGTTGCTGAGTGGATGATGGAAAAGGTTTACTATTGTTAAACCTGTTTCTTCCACCATTAGTAAAGCCTTGTTGAGGCTTTTGTTGATCCTTCTATGAGAAATTTGGGTGATTTCTCCATGAGGGGTTATAGGTGTTTCCATAAGGTTCACCCATATAATTTACCTCTGCTATTGCAGGGTTCTTAGGATCATACAGACAGACCATAATAGAATATATCCAGAATGGTCCATTCTGAAAGCATATCAGGAGGACACCTTTTGGTCATCTGCTTGTATCTTTCCCAAGCTTCATTGAGGGATTCACCATCTTTTTGCTTGAAGGTCTGAACATCCACTCTAAGCTTGCTCAGCTTTTGAGGAGGAAAGAACTTAGCCAAGAAGGTCGTGACCAGCTTATCCCAAGAGTTCAGGCTATCTTTAGGTTGTGAGTCCAACCATGTTCTAGCTCTGTCTCTTACAGCAAAAGGGAAAAGCATGAGCCTGTAGACTTCAGGATCTACTCCATTAGTCTTAACAGTCTCACAGATCTGCAGGAACTCAGTTAAAAACTGGTAGGTGTAGTATAATCACCAAGCATCCTTCTTGCATTATTATTATTTTTGGCTGCCATCTCCTCTTCCTTTTCGAAAATTTCTGTAAGGTTGTCTCTGGATTGTTGTATTTTAGAAAAGATAATTTAAAAAAAAAATTTTGAAAAAGATATGATTTAAAAAGATATGATAGAAAGATATGATTAAAATTAGTTTTGAAAAAGATTTGAATTTTAAAATCAAAATTTATGACTTGACTCACAAGTAATCACAAGATATGATTCTAGAACTTAAAGTTTGAATCTTTCTTAACAAGAAAGTAACAAATTTGAAATTTTTGAATCAAAACATTAATTGTTGATAATATTTTCGAAAATTATGAGATAAAATTAAGAAAAAAATTTTTGAAAAATATTTTTAAAATTTTCAAAAATAAATAAGAAAAATGAAAAAGATTTTATTTTTTGAAAAAGATTTTGAAAAGATAAGATTTTTAAATTGAAAATTTGATTTGACTCATAAGAAACAACTAAATTTTAAAAAGTTTTGAAAAAGTCAACTCAAATTTTCAAAAACTTATGAGTGAAAAAGGGAAAGATATTTTTTTTATTTTTGAATTTTTAATGATGAAAGAGAAAAACATCAAAAAGACTCAATGCATGAAAATTTTGGATCAAAACATGTGATGCATGCAAGAACACTATGAATTTCAAGATGAACACCAAGAACACTTTGAATGTCAAGATGAACTCCAAGAACTTATTTTTGAAAAATTTTCAAGAAAAGAAAACATGCAAGACACCAACAAAAGACTCAAACAAGAAATTGAAAATGCATATGAAAAACAACAAAAGACACAAAATAAGAAATTTTAAAGATCAAACAAGAAGACTTACCAAGAACAACTTGAAGATCATGAAGAACACTATGAATGCATGAATTTTCGAAAAATGCATAAATTTTTTTTTTACTTTTTTCGAAAACATATAGGAAAAAGGAAGTAATGAATTCAAAGTCCTCAATCAAAATCCCATGAATCATACCAGGTTAGTCTAAAGCTTGATGGCCAGACAAGCTTCAGCATATTATTTTGAAACTCTAGAATTCATTCTTAAAAATTTAGAATAATTTTCGAAAACAAAAGGAAAAAAAATTTTTTTTTGAAAGATTTTTGAAAACAATTTTTTTAAAATAAAACGAAAAAGAAAATTACCTAATCTGAGCAACAAGATGAACCGGAACTCGAGCAAAGTATGGACTATTATATATTGCTGGAAATCCCTGGATGTCTACTTTCCAACGCAATTGGAAGCGCACCATTTGGAGTTCTTTAGCTTCAGAAAATCCACTTTGAGTGTAGGGAGGTCAGAATCCAACAGCATCTGCAGTCCTTCTTCAACCTCTGAATCTGATTTTTGCTCAGGTCCCTCAATTTCAGCTAGAAAATACCTGAAATCATAGAAAAACACACAAACTCATAGTAAAATCCAGAAATGTGATTTTTAATTAAAAACTAATAAAAATATACTAAAAACTAACTAAATCATACTGAAAACTATGTAAAAATAATGCCAAAAAGCGTATAAATTATCCGCTCATCACACATACTTATGCATTCCTTTTCATTTTACAACACTTATACATTGATTTTATTGAGCTTTACTTTGTTTTGGGGCATTTTTTCCCCTTTTTATTTCTTTCTTTTTATTTGTTTCTTTCTTTTTTCTATTTTTTTCTTTTCTTTTCCATGCTCTCCTTTTTGTTTCTTTTTCTTTTTCTTTTGTTTTTATCATTTTTTCTTTCTTTCAAACTATATACAAGAACATCAATACATAAGGTTTATACATTTTATCAATACATGAGCATTTACCCAATTCCCAATAATTTCAATAAAAATACAAAACTACCCTTTTATTCTCCTAATGTCCCAAGATTCCCACACTTGAATGATACTCACACTCACTAGCCTAAGCTAATCAAAGATCCAAATAAAGGATATTTATTATTTTTCGCTTTAAGGCTTGTAATGTGCTAAATTAAGAACAAGTGGGTTAATCATAGGCTCAAATTGGCTAACAATGGAAGATAAAAGGTAGGCTATTTGGGTAAGTGAGCTAAATGAAATGATGGCCTCAATCATATAAATGCATGAATACACAAAATAATGGACATAAAGAATCAAACAAATCAAAGATTACAATCATAGAAAGAGAATAATTGCACACAAGAAGGAAAAATAAGTGGTTATAAGATGTAACCACACAATTAGGCTCAAATCTCACAAGCTTGTGTTCTTAGCTC
>NC_029785.2:19467928-19478047 GCF_000816755.2 Arachis ipaensis
TTTTATTTTATAAATTTTTTTTCAAGAGAGGAAGAAGAAAGGTAGAAAGAAATAAGAAGAAAAGAAGAAAGAAGAAGAAAGGAGAAAGGAGAAAAACAGGGTGCAAATCCGCGCATAAGCGCCATGCGTGCTTACGCGTTCCTTGCGCAGTTGGGATCATGGACGCGTACGCGGCTTGTGCGCGAGTGCGCGCATATAGAAAATATGGATATCGACGTATATGTGCGCAGTGCGCGCACACGTACGCACAGTTGTGCAATTGGCCCAGCTTTTGCGCGAGATTGGCCCAACTCTCTGGAAAGAGTATGGGCCTGTATATACGTATGGACGCGTACGCGCACAGCGTGCGTATGCGTCCTTGACACTTTTTTTTAAATACTAAAAATAGCCTAAAATCTCCCTAACACTACCTACACCTCCAAAATCAACTACAAATACAAAAATTATAAAATTCTTTTTGGTTGTTGAAGAGTTTTCAAATATAAACAAGGAAACTTGCATCACAAGTAACTAACAACCAAATTATTAAGACAACTATATGAGAAGAAGAAATTGCCTATGATGGCAACCCAAATCACTTATTAATCAAAGCTACAAGAGAATGGAAAGGGTTTACCATGGTAGGGTGTCTCCCACCTAGCACTTTTATTTATTGTCCTTAAGTTGGACTTATTGGGAGCTTCTTATCAAGGAGGCTTGTGCTTGAAACTATCTTTGAACATCTACCAATACTTGAATCTCCAATAAGCTTCATTCTTCAAAGTTAATATCTTCAAGCTTGGATGGAGTTCTTCACAAACCATGAGCTCCCAAAATTGATTTTCTTTGTGAGATTCGGGATCCCACACTTTGTTTTGACACCCGTCCCCAAATTGGTCATCATCATTCCATCCGGGTGGCATGACCTTAGAATTCTCATAGAAGGTTCCAAATAACTTCCTAGACCCATGCAATTTGGTTTTCCACCAATCATTACTATACAACTTTGAGCATGCAACCATCATGAACTTAGAGCAATGTTTCCAACCATTACACAACTCTCTTCTACTTTTAACTCCACAAAGAGCTCTAAGTTGACCATCATTTTCAATCAAACCATATTCAAGTGAGAAAGTAAAGCTTAGGGATAAGAATTTTACCCACTTGAATGTTGTGTTGGATGGTGTCTTAGGAAGGGGTGGTCCCAATGATCTTGCAAGCTCCACTCCCTTGTGCTCTTCCTTGACTATCTCCACCTCTTCGCAAGCTTCTTCAATTTCAACATTTTTCCTTTTATCACTTGGCTTGGTGTTGTCTTCAAGAACTTCAATTTCTTGCCCAATAGGAGGTGATTCAATTTTGGATAGGAATTCCTTGATGAATGAATTCATCTCTTGATTAACCACTTCATATTTTTCAATCTTGATATACACCATGCTAACTTTTTCCCTTTGGTAGCTCTCTTTCGATTCACTCTCTTCTTTATTGCTCACCAAGGGTATGGGAGATTGTGCACATTCTTCTATAATTTCAACTTCATGTCCAATGGGAAAAGATTCAATTGTAGATAAAAATTTATCCATAATTGAATCCATCTCTTGATAAACCTCTTTCAAGTCTCCAACTAAGATATGCCTTGGAGGTTGCGCACCCTCCTCAACATCAATATCAAGCTTCTTGGAAGAGTGCTCCATGATGCTACATTCCCATAGACTTTCAACATCTCCTAGATCTTCAACCACTTCTTCCTTTTCTTCAATAACCATAGGCTCCTCCAATTGTTCTAATACAAAATAACATTCCTCATTTCCCACCAGAGTCTCCAATCTCTCCTTCATGCTATGATCTTCAATTGATTCTTCACATGTGGCCATGGAAGCACCTTGAGTGTTCAAGCATTGGTGGGCTAAAGTATGCACTACCTTGGTCAAGTTAGTTACAAACTCTAAGGTGTTCCTTTGCATATCCGCTTGGCCTTGAAGTAGCAAGGTGAGAGAGTCATCTATTGGGGCTTGGGGTGGATAGGAGGGTTCATCATTTTGGAGAGAGGGTTCATAGTAGGAAGGCGGTTCTTCTTGGTAAGGGTATGGAGATGGTGTGCATTGAGGTGGTTCTTGGTAGTAGTCATGATATGATTGTGGAGGTTCTAAAGGTTCTTGCTCATAATGGTCATAAGAATATGGTATGGTTGATTGGTCATGTGATGGATATGGATCATAGGAAGGTGTTTGGTAATGAGAGGCTTGTGAGAATGGTTGAGGTTCATGTTGAGGATAAGAGTCATAGGCATATGATGGTGGTAGTACACAACGGCATGTGTGGCAACCACTTGGGAGCACGAGCTCTTTCCAAAAAGGTACTCCGAGCAGGATTTTTCTGGCCAACTTTGCAAAAAGAAACAACCGAGTTCGTTAAAGCATGCCCACCATGTGAGAAGCATGCTAATTTTCATATCACTCCACCAGAGGAGCTCACCAGTGTTACATCACTCTGGCCATTCGCAAAATGGAGGCTTGACCTCTGATGAAAGGACTTTTGTGTGGTTTAGAAGTTCACAAATGAAATCTTGTTGCAATATAGTTTCTAAACCAACAATAGTCCTTTCATACAAAAGTTGTGTTTGTCACAAGTACAACCCCCTAAAATCTATAAACCGAAGTATTTGAACCTCGGGTCGTTCTCCCTAGGAATTACAATAAAGTGTTCTTGTTATTGGTTATGGAGCTATGTTTGGAGTTTTTGAGATATTAGACATGAAAAGTAAATGGCAATGAAAATAAACTAACAACTAGAAAGCTCTTGGCAAGGTTGTGAGAATTAGAAGTCCTATCCTAATTATCTTCCTCAATTGTGACCACAATTATCCATTGCTACCACTTAGTTAACCTCTAACCATGGAGGAAAGTCAAGTGGATGAATCAACTTGATTCCACAAGTCCTAGCCAACTCTCAAGGGAAAGACTAGCTTTAGTGGTATCCAAATCAATTAGCAACTTCTAATTATCAATCAACAAAGGAATTAGATAACTCAAGCGTCACTAATTACTCCACCAAAGCCAAGAGCACTAAAATCTACTCTAAAATCCAACCGAGCATTTCATCAAATACTTGAAAGGCATAAAAGGAAAGTATAGTAAAAAGTGCAAGGAAATTAAATCTACACTACTCAATTGCAAGGAATTAAACAATAACAAATCAAATGAACAATAAATGAACATGAATCATAAATTGCATTAAAGGAAAATAGAAGAAACAAAAGTGCATCAACATAAAAGTAAGGGATTACCATAATTAAAAGCAAAACTAGAGAGAGGAAAGCTAGAAGGAGAAGAATTACAAAGAGAAAAATAAATCAAAGCATGAATTAAACCTAGATCTATGAAATTCTAAACTAGATCTAACCTAATCCTAATCCTAGAGAGAAGTGAGAGCTTCTCTTTCTAAAAACTAACTTTCCCTCCAAAAATTTAACTAAACTAAACTAATGTGTGAAAGTATGTAAAGTATCTAAAGTATGTTGATTCCCCTTCAATCCTTGGCTTAAATAGCATCAGAAATGAGTTGGATTGGGCCCACAAGGCTTCTAAAATCGCTGGCCAAGGGTTGCATTAAGTGAAGCATGTGCCACCATCGGCGCGTCCGTGCACCGTGCGCGTGCGCGTCCCTATGCGCGAATGCAACTATGGCAAATCTTATATCATTTTGAAGCCCCAGATGTTAGCTTTCCAACGCAACTAGAACCGCATCATTTGGACCTCTGTAGCTCAAGTTATGGTCATTTAAGTGCGAAGAGGTCGGCTTGACAGCTTTAGCGATTCCTTCATTTCTTCATGAATTCTCCATTTTTACATGCTTTTCCTTCATTTCCTTGATCCAATCTTTTCCTCCTAAATCTTAAATCACTTAACAAACATATCAAGGCATCTAATGAAATCAAAGGTAAATCAAGATTAAACAATTAAGGACCTAAAAAGCATGTTTTCACTCTTAAGCACAATTAAAGGAGAATTTACAAAACCATGCTATTTCATTGGATAAATGGGAGAAAGGTTGACAAAACCCTCTAAATTTAACACAAGATAAACCTTAAATATGGGGTTTATCAACCTCCTCGGACCCTTTCCCCAGGGGTCGGGACAAGTCAAGTTCCTCATTGTAGGGGTAGACTATCTCACAAAATGGATTGAGGCAGAGCCCCTAGCTAATGCCACCGCTCAAAGAAGTCGGAAATTTCTATACAGGAACATTATTACAAGGTTCGAGGTCCCTTACTCCATCACCACAGATAACGGCACCCAATTCACTGACACAGGTTTTAGGAACTTGGTAGCTGACTTGAAAATAAAGCACTAATTCACATTCGTAGAACACCCACAAGCCAACAGACAGACAGAACCTGCCAACAAAGTCATACTAGCTGGATTAAAATGGAGACTACAGGATGCAAAGGGAGCTTGGGTCGAAGAGCACCCACAAGTCCTATGGGCATATCGGACAACTGCGCACTCCACCATAGGAGAATCACCCTTCCGACTCGCTTACGGAATGGAGGCAATGATCCCAATGGAGATGGAAGAGGGATCTCCCAAAATGATCCTCTACAACAAAGAGGCCAACTCCCAAAGGCAAAAGGAAGAGCTCGACCTACTTCCAGAAGTCCGAGAAAGAGCTCGGATTAGAGAAGAAGCATTAAATCGTCAAATGGCTTTAAGGTATAATCAGAAGGTAGTCCAGCGAAGTTTTGCTAACAACGATCTTATCTTGATCTGAAATGATATCGAAGCAGGTCGATCAGGAGAAGGGAAACTATCAGCTAACTGGAAAGGACCTTACCGAATTATAGAAGTACTGGGAAAAGGCTACTACAAAGTGTCCGACCTCGAGGGGCGAGAGCTACCAAGGTCATGGCACGCCTGTAACCTAAGAAGGTATTATAGTTAGAAAGTAATAAAGATCCTAGGCCAAGGTGCACTCTTTTTCCTGATAGGGTTTTTTAATGAGGCACCAGGCCAAGATCTACAAAATTAACCGACTTAGAAGGGTAAGCGCTCATATGTATATATTCTTATCTATATTCTTATTTTCCATTTGAATAAAGTTTTTTAGATTCCCTAAAAAGTTTCCTACCAAGACGCATTAATCTGAGCATAAAATTTGTCGCCCGATTACAAAGAGGTCGGCAAGGTGAAAACCAATTTCATCGCCCGATTACGAAGAAGTCGGCAAGGTGAAAACCAAATTCATCGACCGATTACAAAGAAGTCGGCAATGTGAAAACCAATTTTATCACCCGATTACGAAGAAGTCGGCATGGTAAAAACCAAATTCATCGACCGATTACAAAGAGGTCGGCAAGGTGAAAACCAAATTCATCACCCGATTACAAAAAGTCGGCAAGGTGAAAGCGATAAAAACAGATTAATGCAAGAAGTTATAAAAATTAATCCATAAAAAGCGGCCTGACGAGGTTTGACTAAAAATGGACTACTAAAACTAACTTAAGAAGGACCAATAGGAGAAGTTGGACCAACGAAAGGATCACTAAAAAGGGACAAAGACACCTCGCAAAGGCTCAAAAAGCGTGCGCTAAAAGGGACATAGCTTCGCCCAAAAAGCCACGACTCCACGACAAGGCTATCAAAATTGTTCAGACTAACTAAAAAGGTTCTATGACAACACTAAAAAGTTGTCGGACAAGTTAGCCCCAAGGATCACCTCGACCACACAGAAAGTGGACAAAACAAGAAATGATCAAAAAGAGGTTGGACAGTAAAGTATCAACCCTCTATAAAGATTTGCAAAGGTTGCAAAATATATGATCAACTTATCAGAGAAACATATCCATCAAAAAATATTAAAGACTCAAAAGGCTACCCAAGGGGCAGCCTCAAAGTTTAAAAGTGTTTTGTTTTTCCAAAATAAGGTTGCTTAGAAGCAACCAAAGTATCAGAAAAGTCATCCACCACGAAAATTTACAAAAAAATAATAAAAGTTCAAAAGTCCACAGACCGAACTATCACACAAGCAGAGAAAATCACAAAGGATCTAAAGTCTCCCCAGTAGCAGCATCCGTGGCTGAAGGAGGAGGAATGGTCTTCAAAGGATTGACATCCATAGTCCCATCCTACCGATTGAGAATTTCAACATCAGGATCAGATTCGGGATGGTCGACCTCAGCTGAAGGAGTTGAAGAAGTCATGGCGGCAGAAGCTTTGGCTGGCGGCGCAGCGGGAGGTCTGTCATCTTCATCGTCCAGGACAGGCACAATCTTGCCGTCCTCCACTACATTATCCAAACAGAAGAGAGTTAGGTCGAGTTCAGGGGCAAGGACCTAGACTTGAGCCTTCAAGTTCTCATAAGCATCAGTCACACTACCCACCAAGTGACCCTGAAGCTCGGCATAATCAGCATGGGCGGATTGAAGCCTTTCCCTAATCTCTAGTAGCTCGCCATATGTGCGGGTGTAGCTCTCCTTGTGTTTTTTTTTTCGTTTCCTCTGCCAAGTTTACAGCTACCTCAGCCCTGGTAGCTCGAAACTTTTCCTTCTCTAGATCCAACTCCAGCTTAATTACCTTAGTATCAAGCTCATCCTTTAACCCCTTGATTCTATCAAATTCCGATTTAGCATCCTCCATAAAATCCTTAGTCGCATAGACCGGGGAACCCTGGATAGTACGGAACAAGGCTGCACCCATATGGACCATCCGAACACTATTGCTGGTAATGAAATCCAAGTGGTGAAGGATGGACACATCGTCCATTGGAAGATGGCCATAAGGAGCAATCTGATTGTCAACAAACCCCACGGCGTCAAAATCAGGGGCATTCAAGTCATAAGGATCAACAGTCTTTTGGTTTTTTGGAGGAGGACCAGAAGTAGGAGTAGAGGCAGCACCAGAAGTTGGCTGGAGAGGGTCGGAAGGAACCATGTGAACCTGGGGAGTCGAAATGATCTTCCTCGGTCTAGAAGTGTCCGAAGTCGGCTTCTTCGGGGAACTTGAGAAGATCCTTCTCCATAAGCCTTTGCCAAGATGTTTTGAGCAGCTGTTGCTTTCTTAGCCCTACAAAAGTATTTCATAGAGTCTGTAGATTTCACCATCTCTGCAAAACAAAAACTAAGAAAACAAGTCACAAACAGAAAGGGGTAAAATTCAACCACAAAGTAAAACAACAAAAAAGAGGTCGGCCACTACCTAGTTCAGCACGAAGGAGGGAAGGATCTCCTAGAAACTTCTTCGTATCGAGATGAGGAGGCTCTCCCCAATTCTCCTCTAACACACTCACAAAAGCCTGTTCAACCTCATCCAGGCTCTCCCAAGAATACTTAGTAGCAACTACATCTTTTTGCTAACACAAAGGAAAAGTTGGCTCATTATTTTCATCTAAAAAGAAAGGGTGGACGTCTTCAATAGCTCGGACTTTAAAGTAGTAATTCTTAAAGTCCCGAAAACATTCATCATACATAGAAAACACCTTCATTCCATGGGTAGCTCGGAACGAGACCCAAGAAGCCTTTTTCTTCGCTACTCCAGGTTTGGTCAACACGAACAGATAAAGGAAGAGAGATATGGAAGGTCGGACACCCAACTCTTGATACAGCAGTTGAAAAATCTTAATGAAGGCCCAGGAATTCGGATGAAGCTGGGAAGGGGCTACGTTACAAGACCACAACAGGTCAGTTTTAAAAGCAGTAAAAGGGATGATGATATTTAACAAACTAAAGAAATAGTCATAGGCATAGAAAAAGGGTCGTTCTCCCTGAGTTAAGGATGGAAAGCTAACCCTCTCCTCAGGATCAGGCGACACCAATTCATACTTCTTCTCCTCGTCCCTATTACTACAAACCCTATAAGACCTCCTAAGTCTCACACATTATTCAGGGTCAGCCACTGTAACACACATTAGGACTATAGAGTCCAGCCAGTCAGACATGCCTTCAGGGACCTTGGTAGACATTTCAACAATATTTTTTCATGAAGACATAGGCCAACTATCTCTACATTAAGAAAAAAAGAAGAAAAAGGATTACTACCAAACAACTGAGGCAAATAACGAAACAACTTGGACAACAAAAATCAGCAAGTATAGGCAGTAAAAAGGAAACCCCAGGACTCACGCTGAAGTCCAGGGGCACCCTTTGGAGGCAATAACAAGGCAAGAATTCAGGAAAGGGAGGACGGCAGTCAACACCCTAAACACCCTCAACGGAAAATACAAAAAGTTCAACTCTTTTCTGGTAACGTCACTCCATATAAATAGCAAGAAAACCACCATCATCAATAGACCATGCAAAAATCATCAAAGCTACAATCTCTTTCCTACCAACAGTTCAACAAAGGCTAAAACTTTGTACAAGAAGATGTCATGGAAGGATGAAAAGAGACAGAAACAGCGACAAATAAAAATCCTACGGAAAGCAAGATCACCAAAAAGAACGCATTTTCCTCAAACAGAAGCAAGTAAAGGGAATCACAGCATTGATAAAAAATAAAAAGATGCAATCTTTGGCAGAAAGGATCAAGCTTTTCAAAAACAGACTTGGTGAAAACCAAAATTTCGCAGACATGCAGTATAAAGGCTACCATCGAAATGAAAAATGAAGGAAGAAATACCAACCTATAAAGAAAGAGGGAACAAGCGCGAAGGAAGAGGCAACAATCAAAATCTGCACCAGTAAAACACTCTCAAGCAGAGAAGACAGAGAGCTTTAGGGCGTGAGAAAACAGATGAAAGAAGCACCTCGGCGGATAAAGAAGCTAAGAGCGAAGAGAAATGAAACTGAAAGATGATGCTTTGAAATTCAAAAATGAAATGTAGAAGAGGGAAAGAAAGAAACGGCAAAGAGGAGTTAATGGACTTTAAACCCTCGCACGTTTCCAATAAAAACACAAACGTGCACTACAATTAAAAAAGGAAGAGAAACACTTCGCATTCAAAGAATCCCAATAGGAGATCGACTCAAAGCAAAATGCTCAAACTCGACTTCCTCAAAAGGTCGAAAAAATACGACCTCAAAGGAAAGACCGAGCTCAAGCAGGGGCACTGTTCATACCCTGAGTCGAGCTATGCGACCCGGGCTGACTGAAGACAAAAGCGACCGACCTCCTCAGGACAGGTTCCCTGACCTCTCCTTTAAAGAGTTCGGCCAAATCGCCATAAGAAGCCCAAGCAAGCCCAAACGAAGGGACACAGCCCAATCTAAAGGCAGCCAAAGCCTAAAAAGATAAAGGCAGTTCCCCTTAAAGATAAGATGACTTCACTCAAAGATAAGATAAGATAACTAACTTATCTCAAAGGGAGGTCACCCCACACTACTATAAATACAATGGAACACCCAGGTATAACTCATACTCTGATTCTACTAAAAATCTGCCTAAACTACGTGCTAACTTAAGTATCAGAGTCTCTTGCAGGTACCATCACCCTCCGATGATTAAGGATCAACAGCTTCACCAGATCCAACAAGTCGGACATAACAGCTCCGGCCACCACAGTAGATCTCATTCGAGATTGACCTTCATTTTCAGGTAACCCTCGGAACAGGTAGAGTGTTACATCATGGTATCAGAGCAGTTCATTCCTGTAGAGCCTGAGGGACAGACTGACTATGCTTCTGGGCATACTCTGGGTGTCTGTATGTGCTATTTAGAATATCTAATTGATATATGTGGCATAATTGTTCATGAGCATACATTTGGAACTTCGAAGCACTAGACTTGAGATATTGAGACTGATCACCTGATATCAATTGTTTGGTGTGAACATGGACCAGATGGCGACTCGTGAACGCGTACTCGGCTGGGGGAGAGGTAGAACTAGTATGTGGAACCTGAAACAACGAGAACTAACCTCAAAAACTTTATGGCTGTCTTGGAAAACATGATTGTGGCTATGCAGGCAACAGCCCAGGCGTTAGAAAACCAAGTTAATAATGGAAATGGTAGTAATTGAGATAATGGGCCAATGACATTGTCGATTTTCCTAAAGATAAATCCACCAACCTTCAGAGGAACTACGAACCCCACAGAGGCTAACAACTGGTTTCAGGCAATCGAGCAAGCTTTACAAGCACAACAGGTACCTGAAGATTAATGCATCGAGTTACGTATTAGTTAATGGGGGAAGCCCAGAATTAGTGGC
>NC_029785.2:19478170-19511270 GCF_000816755.2 Arachis ipaensis
TCTGCAGTGAGACAACACTGTGATAACTTGGGATGCTTTTGAATCTGAATTCTCCAAAACGTATTTCCCGAACTTTGTCAGAACGGCTAAGAAGCTTGAGTTACTACAATTGAAGCAGGTTTTAATGTCGGTAGCTGAGTATACAAACAAGTTTGAGGAATTGTGCCAATTCTCCAGGATTTGTCAGGGAGCTCCGGGAGACTTTGAGGAGTGGAAGTGTGTTAAATACAAAGGAGGACTCTGGAGTGATATTTTGAGCACAGTGGGGCCGATGGAGATTAGAGTTTTCTCTGAATTGGTGAACAAGAGTAGAGTTATGGAGGAATGTTCGAGAAAGGCTGATATAACAGAGAATGATAGCCAGAAGTTCCATCGAAAGGAGCACAATCAGAATATAGCACCAAGGGGCCATGACTTCAAGAGGAATGGGAGCTACTGTCTCAACAAGTCTTACAGGAATGGGCCAGGTCCATGTTACCATTGTGGATATTAGAGCATATCTCTCGATATTGTCCACGTGGAAGTACTCAGAATGCCGATCGGTCACAACGAGGTGGAGGTAATCATGGAACTGGTAACTAAATTTTGATTACATTATAGGACATTAAGACATTGTGTTTATTCATACCAAAGAAAAAAATGATGAATTAAGATGGAAGTGTCAAACTTAGAACCAAACCTAATTGTGCCGCTTGAGATATTTCCCTTAGGGCATTATAAAGCTTAAGGAGATTTTGGATTGACGTGGGGCAAATATTTAAATTCTTAGAGATAAATGAATTGGAGTGCAGCAGCAGAAGCACAGAGATTAGGAAGACCTTAGGACTGCTACATGTTAAGTTAAAAAGGAGGACTACTCTTGTGAACTCTTATGGTGAACGATATTTTCAAGGGAAAAAATTTTTGTTAGTGGGGTAAGATGTAAAACCCTAAAAATTAATAAATAATTAGATAATAAATTAATTATTAATTAAATAAATTAGAAAAAACTAAATTTTATAGTTTAAAGAAGTAGAAATAATTAAAATACAAATTTTAACACTAATTTTAAAGATTTTGGCCCAAAATTAGGCTGTCGGGCCAAACCGGTTTGACCGGGCCCTTGGTCCAACATATAAAACACCCAAAGCAAGCTCTCTTCCCTCTCATTTCATGGAAGCACGCTGAAGAGAAGGGAGAGTGCCGAAGAAAGCCCTAACCCTCAAAAGTAAATTTCAAATCCTTTTAACTTTCAATCCGGAACTCCGATCGCCACACCATCTGCGGCCACGCGACCACCACGGCGAGCTCTACAAAATCCACTGAACAATTTGGTAGGTAAGTCTCAGTTTCTTTTCCAGCTTCTTACCCCTTCATTTTCAAAAATCTTGAGCAATTGTGTTGATATTTTGTTGAATCTTGGTGTGTAGAATAAAACTAGCTTTGTGGACTTGTCGGGTCTTATCCCGAATTTTTGTTGATATAGTGAAAAATATCTAACTCTTGTGAACCATTAATAACTATGAACCCTAATTTGATTTTGAGTAATATTACTGGTATTAGATTAAATTGTGAGTCTTTATATTAAATTGTGAGTCTTTAGATCAAATTGGTGATGTTGGAAAGATGGAATTTGAGTCTTGGTGGCTGGGAGTTTACATTTGGTGAGGAGCTGAAGCGTTGAAGCTTGAGGAACGGTGAATTAAAGTGTCTTGGACTTTAGGGAGGAATCAGCCAAGGTGTGGTTTTGGTTTCTCGTAGATAATATATAATGTAACGTGAAAAATTAGGCTAGATGACCATAGGATAGGTTGAACTATGTGAACATGTTGAGGTTTAGTGATTTGGTGGATATGTTGAGTTTAAATATGTAAATGTTTGATAATTGATGATTATGGTAATTTATGAGGATTGATGAATGATTATGAGTTGTGGTATGATTTATTGATGAATTGAGTTGTTTTTTGCTATTAATTGTTGAGTTTAAATTGATAAAAATTGAGTATTGGAATGTTGTAGAAAGGGTGGAGTGGATGTGGAATGGCTTTGAGTGTATTTAATGTTGTTTGAAGTGCGAAACCATGGTTTAAGATTGTGGTTTTGCTAAAATAGAGGTTTGGAGATTTTTGGTAAAAACTTAATTTTTGACCAAATTTCGGCAAGGCATAACTCGGCTTTCAGATCCTCAACTTGTGTCAAACTTATTTCAAATGAAAATTGGGTTCGTGAAGTTTATGTCGTTCGAAGAACAGACTAAAAATGATTTTTTACAAAATCGTTATGCGCGCCAAAAGTTTGGTGTGTAAAAGTAAATTCTGCAGGACTTAACAGCTTTTTAACTCTTTTGAGGGGCATGCGTACGTGAACACACACGCAACGCAGACCCTGAACTCTGCCCAGATGTCCCGCGTATGTGAGAGTGTGCATGCGTACGCGGAATGGGAGAATTTACAGGCTCGCGTACGCGAGAAATTTTCCCTGCCCAAGGGGCTCGCGTACGCAGACAAGAATCGCGTACACGAGCATGGCAAATGATATCTCCACATACGCAAAACATGGCATGTATACGCGGAACCCCTGATTTTAGAAAAAAGTGGATTTTTTGTGATTTTAACCTATTTTTCTAACTTCCAAACCTCTACATTTACCTTCTAAAGTCCCAAATTTAGTTCTAAGATCATAAAGAAAGGGGTAAACTTAGAGAAGGAGTTAACGTGGAAGTGAAGATAGATTGTGAAGTGGTGATTTATGTTTAAGAAGTGCGGAATGCTGAATATGAAATGAATGAGAGCTATACTGATGATGATTAACTGATGTTGAATTATTGAGTATATTAAAGATGGGCATATTAATTGTGTATAATCTGTTCCACTATGTTGCATCCTTTTTCTCTCTGTTGTAAAGTGTGTCAAGCACTATATCCCATGAGTGTGGCGGGCATTATATCCCAAGAGCGTGGCAGGCACTATATCCTAAGAGTGTGATAGGCATGTCAGAGAGACGATATCTGGGTTAGCTACCGGGTGTGTCAGGTTCTGGCAAAGTAACCGACACGTTGGAATTGCCTATTTGATTAACTATGCCTAATTGCTATATATTCTACCTACTGTAACTGCATTCTATCTATGATTTCTTTGTCTGTATTGTTTGTCTATACAATTGAGAGATCCCTTGTCTGGCAGAAGAGTGAGGAGGGTTATTCCACCAGAGTTTTGGAGGGTTGGAGGAGAGTGAGATTGAGGTATTAAGTCATATTTGGATTAGAACCTAAGTACCTTAGATAGTTTACCTGGTTTCTGGTTTAATTTATAACTCTACGTTTTCAATCTGAATGTTGGAGATCTAGGATTGCCTCTGACTATTCTGGGACCTTATATATTATGTACGTTGGCACCTTTACCAAGCTGAGAACCTCCGGTTCTCATTCCATACATATGTTGTCATTTTTCAGAAACAGGTCGAGAGGCACCTCATTAAGCGTCTGGAGTTTCCTGTCGCAAGCAAAGTTGGGATGTTATCTTTTGTATTTTGGTATGTATATATATATGTATAGACTTCTCCTCTGCATATGCTTCACTTTTGTTCCTCCTAGAGGTTTCATGGAGAAATAGGAGTTTGAGTCATGTATTTTGAGTTGCTCTAGGGAATGTATTAATAAACCCCAATTTTAGGGTTTATTTTGTGTAGAATTTGGGGGGTTTTATCAATATTCTATCACACTTATCCATATAAAATGCATAATTTTGTGTCTCCTTCCTAATTTTGCTTGACGATTGAAAACATGCTTTTTAGGCCTTAAATATGCTATATTTTTATCTTCTTCTATTACCATTCGATGCCGTGATCTGTTTGCTAAGTAATTTCAGAGTTTATAGGGCAAGAATGGTCTAGAAGAGAGGAAGGAAGCATGCATCAGTAGAAGGAGCATGAAAAATGGAGCTTTGGAGCATTGGCATCGACGCGCGAGCGTGGCCGACGCGCACGCGTAGGAGCTTCGATTTGGGATTGGCGCGCAAAAGTTGACGCATCCACGCGGCTATGTAGGAATCTCTTTGACGTGTACACGTGCTTGACGCGTGTTGCTAGCAAAATCCCAATCGACGCGTACGCATGTACCACACGCACGCATGACGCTCGGCACGTGACTTCATTAGTGAAATCGTGGCTGGTGATTTCTGAAGAGCTCCAGGTCCAATTTGAGCTGAATTCTAGAGGGAAAAGACCTAAAGGAACAAGGAGGAAAGGGGGATTCACACATTAGACAAGTTTTTAGCTAGTTTTTGAATTGATGATTCTAGAGAGAGAAATTCTAACTTCTCTCGAGGTTTTGGCCTTCTCAATTTCAATTTCACTTGGATCCTTTGGTTAGATCTGAATTTAATTCAATTTTACATTGTTCTAATCTGTAGATCTCATTCTTCTACTCTCATTTTAGTGTTCTTGTTACTCTAGTTATTTGGATCTTGGATTTGGATCTTGTTTACATTGATTTCTATTAATGCATTGAGGAATTTCATGTTCATTGTTGTTAATTGCTTTATTGTTGTTGATTGCTTGTATTAGATAGCTTTAATTCAAATTCTCTTCTCAATTCCATGATTTCTTTCATTATTGCTCACCAAATGTTTGAGAAAATGTCAACTATAGCTATGGAGTAGATTTTCACTCTTGGCTTAGGGGTTGGGTAATTGGAGACACTTGAATTGTCAAAGCCTTTTGTTGATTGATAATTGGAAATTGCTAATTAATTTGAATGACACTAACTCTAGTCTTTCCTTAGTATTTGACTAGGACTTGTGGACTCAAATTGATTATCTCTACTTGACTTTCCTTCATAGTTAGAGGTTAACGAAGTGGAGCAATAACTAATTGTTATCACAATGGATGGAGGCAATGAGGATAGGAATTTCAATTCTCACCCCTAGCCAAGGATTTTACATTGATTGATTGTCATTCACTTGCTAGTTTAAGTTCTTGTTTTCCTTAGTTTAGTTGTTAATGTCTCATTGCTTTAATTCATTTTCATTTACCTTTCTTGTACTCAACTTTAAACTACCAAGAGGTCTCCTAACCAATGATGTGCATCTTAGGACAACTCCTAGGGAGAACGACCTAGGATTCTACTCCCGGTTATTGATATTGAATTATGGTGACACATTTTCTAAGTTTGATGCATTATAGCTTGTTGGTTTAGACTATACTCACGACGAATTTATTGGTAAAATTATATACCGACAAAATATCTCGCATCAAAATGGCGCCATTGCCGGGGAAGTTGCATATGTGTGCCATGTTGTTGGTTAGTGTAAATATGTTGATATGTGAACACTTGCATTTTTTCTTGATTATTTGCTAGTTCAATTGTTAGTTAGGATTAATCTTTGTTTAGTACATTTTGTTGTCATGAGCTCTATGCTTCTTTCATTGAATGACGCGTTCACTACCGGATCCGAGCTTAGCCTCTTTTGATCCGGAAATTGAGAGAACTATATCACATCTTAGGCAAGCTCGGAGATGGTTAGCCTTTGGAGGTAGTGAAAGGGTTCCTACCAATTCACCAATTGTACCCGAGGTGGAATCCGAAGCGTCATTTGAGGAAGAAACCGTATACTCTTCCATTGATACTACTAATACCTCTTCCATTGATTTAGGTATCAATACTATGGCCGCTCCAAGAAGAGTCAATCTTAAGGAAGCCGGTGCTTCGGACTTTGTTCTTCAACTGCTTCAAGTGCGTCATCCGGAGTTGAATGCTAATTTTGAGCTCAAAACCGCCTTGATCAATCTTCTACCCAAGTTCCATGGACTTCCCGCTCAAGATCCTATTAGACACCTTAGATACTTTCAAGGTGTGTGCTCAACAACTAGGCGGGAGGGTTCCGATGAGGTTGCTATTTGGTTGTTTGCCTTCCCATTCTCTCTAGAAGGAAGAGCTAAAAAGTGGTTCTACATTTTGCCGATGAGATTGTTGGTGATTGGGATTTTCTTAGAAGGGAGTTTTTAGATAAATTCTTTCCTCCGGAGGTGATGGATAGGTTGAGGAAAGAAATTTTATGCATTGTCCAAGGTGAATTGGAAACACTTTATGAGTATTGGGAACGGTTTCAGAAGCTTCTCGACTCATGCCCTCACGGCATGATTGACACTCTAGTGTTGATTAGCTATTTTTGCCAAGGAATGAAACCTCAAGACAAGATCCTCTTAGATGCTTCAAGTAATGGTTCCTTGACAAAGTATAGAACGGCAGAGGAAGCATGGCAACTAATCACCGATTTGGTCGAGTCCATCCAACATGCTAGACAAAGAAACACATCCAAGAACCATAAATGAAGTTTCTTCTAGTGGTGAGACCGCCGCTCTTACCAAAACCTTGGGAGAGATGACCAATATTCTCAAGCAACTCCAACTCAATCAACAACAACCTCCACCTCCTCAGCAACAACAATGTCAACAGTTGGTCCCTCAACGAGTGTGCGAAATTTGCTCTTGTTACTCCCATTACACCGATGAATGCCCAAGTCTCCAAGAGGACAATACCTTGGCGGCTACTAATGCCTACTACAATCGTCCAAACCAAGGTTATTACCAACAAGGAGGCAACTATAATCAAGGGAGTAACTATAATCAAAGTTGGCAAGACAATTCCAACCAAGGATGGAGGGACAACTATAATCAAGGATGAAGGGACAATGGTGGGAACCAAAGGTGGAACAACAACAACCAATAAAACCGGTATCAACAAAACCCTCCATACCAACACCAAAACCAAGGAAGGACCTACCAAAGCTACCAACCACCTCATCAAAGGCAAGCACCTCAATTCAACCAACCATAAGTGCCCCAAACCACCTGCCCTCCTTCCTCCAACCAAGATGAGACACTCCGTTCTATTCTTCAAGGACAAAAAGAGTTTCAAGCCTCGTTTAACTCTAGCATCAACGGTCTTACCTCTACCATCCAAGCCCTTCTTTCCTGTATAGAACCAACTTCTACCTCTAACGTTCAACCCTCAAACTCTAGTGCACTACCTTCTCAACCTTTACCCAACCCCAAGGGTGGCATCAATGCCATCACCTTGAGGTCCGGCACTAAATTGCAAGAGAGGAGTCCCGATGAGTCAAGCCCAAGAGAAGTCACTCAAAACGAGGATGTTGTTGAGGTAGAAGGCATTGAAAAAGAGGATGAGGTACAAGAGGTAGTTGAGGACGTGATTGCTCAACCAAGGAGCAGAGTTCTTAAGGATGGAAATGTCTTGCAAGAAACTACTCCAATTCTATTTCCCACGTTGGCAAGGAAAACCAAGAAGAAAGTTGAGCTAGATCCTAAGATGGTGGAGATATTTAAAAAGGTTAAGGTAACCATTCCTCTTTTTGATGCTATCCACCAAGTCCCTAAATATGCAAAGTTTCTAAAGAATTTGTGCATGAACAAGGAGAAAATCCATGATTTAGAAACTATTCCATTGGAAATCTCAATTTTGGCTTTGATGAGCGATATACCGGAAAAATGTGGTGACCCCGGCCCTTGCCTAGTCACTTGCCCTATAGATGGGATACAAGTGACTAGTCGCTTGCGTGAGCATTATGCCTTTGTCTGTTTATATCGCTCATCAAAGGCATAAATCTCGGTTGTTGCACAAGGATGTGGAATTTGATTTGAGTGAAGAGTGCATGGAAGCATTTGACAATTTGAAGATTGTTTTGACCCAAGCTCCTATTGTGAGAGGGCCTGACTGGACTAGGCCGTTTGAGATCATGTGTGACGCCTCAAACTATGCGGTAGGAGTGGCACTAGCTCAATGCGAGGGTAAAAATCCTTATGTCATTACCTATGCCTCTAAGACTTTAGATGGAGCCCAGTCCAACTAAACTACCACCGAGAAGGAATTGTTAGCAATTGTCTTTGCCTTGGATAAATTATGGGCTTATTTACTTAGCTCTAAGGTGGTAGTCTACTCAGACCATGCGGCTTTGAAGTATTTGTTGGCCAAGAAAGAATTGAAACCAAGTTAATCCGATGGGTATTGCTTTTGCAAGAGTTTGATCTAGAGATCAAAGATAGGAGTGGTTCCCAAAATTTACTGGCGGATCACTTGAGTCGCCTTGAGCACACAAAGGGCAATTCCACTCCTATCAATGATTCATTTCCTCTTGAGGGCTTGCTAGCAATATCCGAGGTGATCCCTTGGTATGCACCTATTGCCAATTACTTGGTTGCTCGCACCTTTCCTCCCAATTTTTCTCAACATCAAAAGGATAAACTCAAAAGCGAATACAAATATTATATATGGGATGACCCATACTTGTGGAGATGTGGTGCTGATCAAATAATTAGGATGTGTATACCACAATCCGAATTTCAGTCTATCTTGGAGGCTTGCCACTCTTCTGAGGGTGGTGGCCACTTTGGTCCTCAAAGAACTGCTAGAAAGGTCCTAGACTGTGGATTTTGGTGGTCTATACTCTTTAAAGATGCATCTCTCTTTTGTAGCTCTTGTCCACAATGCCTTAGGTTTGGAAATATTTCCAAGAAGAATGAGATACCCTATCAAACTATGTTGTTTTGTGAAATTTTTTATGTTTGGGGTATTGACTTCATGGGCGCTTTTCCAAACTCTAATGGTTTCATATATATTCTGCTAGCTGTTGACTATGTTTCCAAGTGGGTGGAGGCGATTCCCACCTGAACTGATGATGCTAATGTGGTTTTTTCTTTTACTCGGAATAATATTATTTGTCGCTTTGAATCACCACGAGCAATCGTGAGTGATCAAGGCTCTCATTTTTGCAACAAAAGGATGACAGGGTTGATGAAGAAGTATGGTATCATTCACAAGGTGGCCATGGCATATCACCCCCAAACAAATGGCCAAGCCGAAATCTCCAACCGAGAAATCAAGCGCATATTGGAAAATATTGTGAAGCCTCATAGGAGGGATTGGAGTTCTAAGCTCGGAGATGCGCTTTGGGCCTACCGGACGGCCTATAAGACACCAATTGGTATGAGTCCGTTCCGGTTGGTCTATGGAAAAGCTTGCCATCTCCCGGTGGAGGTAGAACATAAGGCTTATTGGGCCATAAAAGAATGAAACTCAAGATTTAGGGGGCCAAAATCGAAAGGAAGTTACAGTTGGTGGAGCTTGAGTATCTTCAGTTGGAAGCCTATGAGAATTCAAGACTCTACAAAGAGAGGATGAAAGTGGTGCATGATAGAAATATCAAAAGGAGAGAGTTTAGAGCTGGGGACCTAGTCCTCCTCTATAACTCAAGATTGAGGTTGATGCTAGGCAAGTTAAGATCAAGGTGGGAAGGACCTTATAGGGTGGAGAAAGCTGAGCCATATGGAGTCTTCCACTTGAGTCACTCTTCAAGCCCCACAATTCTCAAAGTTAATGGTCATCGTTTGAAACTTTATCATGGAGAGAAGATGAAAAGCAATAAAGAGGTTGAGGTGTTCCTTCTTGAGGACGCACCCAAGGGCGAAGAGATCTGAGCTCATGACCGTCCAACTTTAGGACGTTAAAGAAAAGTGCCAGGTGGGAGACACCCCACCATGGTATGATCTTCCTTTGTACATAGTTTCTTGCATATAGCCTTTTGAGTCTTTGTGAATTTGGTGATTGCTTGAATTTGGTTTTTGTTGAATTACTCATGAGGAGTTCATTGATAGTGGTTTGATTGAATTGGAATGTTGAAGAAATGCTTAATCTTGAGTGTTACATGAAATTTTGAGTGTTTTTGAACCTTTTGGCATGCATTACTACCAATTTGTGCTATAATTGCCCCTCCTCATGTGTATGAAAAAAAAGGGGGGTCTATCCACGCGCAAGCGTGCTCTACGCGTGCGCATCGACGCGCTTCCACAACTTCTAGTACTAAAACCAGAGAGTTGTGTGACTTTTGTGCGCGTTTGGTGCTGGGAGCACAACTGCTCTCCACGCGCACGCGTCACTGAAACTTATGCGTCCCTTGTCATTTTGCACACCCACGCGTAAGCGTGGGCAACGCGCACGCATCGATTGCGAATTTTGGAATCTCTTGTGTAAAAACCAGAGAGTTATGCCTACCTTGTACGTGAATTGTGCGAGCGACACAACTGCGACCCACGCGTATGCGTGGGAGACGCTTACTCGTCGGTCGCCAATGCCGCCATCCACGCGTGTGCGTAAGGCACGTGCACGCGTCGCTTTTACTGCAGCCAACTCCTGGTACAAAAACCAGAGAGTTGTGCGTACTTCATGCCAACTTTGTGCGCAAGGCACAATTCTATCCACGCGTGCACGTCAACTGACGCGTATGCGTCCTCTCCCTTTTCTGCTACCCACGCGTATGCGTGGGGGACGCCTACGCGTCACTTTTCTGTTTCCACCATCCATGCGTACGCGTGGATGGCACGCACGCGTCACATCCCAGACGCACCTGAAATGCAGCGCACCCTGTTTTGAACAAATTATTTCACTTTCTTCGTCCATTGCTTCTTCCTCTCTTCCCCCATCTTCATACCACCTTGTCTCCACCTACAACCACCGGCGACCACCGCCTCCGGCGACCAGCAACTCCAGCGGTCCCACATTTTCTCTCTCCTCTCTTTCTTTTCCCTCTCCTCTCCTATTTTCCACCTACACTCCACCTTGCTTTCTTCCTCTTCTTCTCAAGGTTTTACCACCACCCCTTCCTCTTTCTTCTCATTTTAAATTTTTCTCTTCTAAGTTGCATTTAGTCTCTCTCTTTCTTTTCTTCTTGGTTGCATTTTTATTAATTGATTATTGCTTGTTTGTTTTCTTTCATTTCATATTTTCCATGGGTGTTGAACTTTGAGTTCTCTCTTGCTTTGATGGGTCATTTTGATATCTCTTGATTCCTTTTTGATTATGTAGTGTGGTTGTGATAGTCGATATTCCATTTGGGGTTTATTTTTTTGAATTTTTCCTACTTGCTCGTTGTTTGAATATTGCACACCAAGTGTTTGTTGAAAGGTACCTACACCATTTTGGTTCAATTTGACTTTATGCTCTCAACTCGATGCCTCTTTTTCATACACTTGCCTTTCCTTTATGTGCATTGAGCATACTTTGCTTCATGTTTACTTTTCCTATGCTCATTACCCTTGACTTGCTTCCTTATTGCATATTGCAAGATTTGTGAGTCCACCCTCTCTAACTCCAACTTATCCCATTCAATGCTTCGTAGTCTTGGAGTTAGACTAGGTGCAAGACTCTCTTGTGCCCATTATCTTTCTTGCATATGCTACCTTGTATAATTCTTGATGCTTGGGTTTATTCTTCTCATGGCTTATACTTGCATGCCTCTCATACTCTTGCATCTCATGCTAGTGATATACCCTATGATTATATTGTTGTTTTGTCACATGTTGCAGCTGTCATGTCCTCAAGATGCATTATTCCTTTTGGGCTTTACTTTTCACTTGCATGTTATCCTCCATGTGTTGACTCTTTGGGTTTAATGTTCCTCTTTTCCTTCCTTCATTGACGCACGCTCGCTTACTATGGAGGCTCAAGCGTAGGCCCAGATCTTATCTTACTACGTGCTTCCAAGCACCCATGAGTCATCCATCACAGCGGACCTAGCTCTCCTTGTCTGGTGCATACTCACGGAGAGGCTGATGTGGGAAATCGTGATTCACACTTTTCACAACTCCGCACAACTAATCAGCAAGTGCACTGGGTCGTCCAAGTAATACCTTACGTGAGTAAGGGTCGATCCCACGAAGATTGTCGGCTTGAAGCAAGCTATGGTCATCTTGTAAATCTCAGTCAGGCAGATTCAATTAGTTATGAGGTTTTGATAATTAAAATATAAATAAAACATAAAATAAAATAAAGATACTTATGTGATTCATTGGTGGGAGTTTCAGATAAGCGTTTGGAGATGCTTTATTGCTTCTGAACCTCTGATTTCCTATTGCCTTCTTCCAATCATGCGTGCTCCCTTCCACGGCAAGCTGCAAGATCCTCTCAGTGAAAATGGTCCTCTACGGTTTCTGCACGGCTAATCAACTGTCGGATTTCTCGTCTCGGATGAAAAATACCAGGTACAGCTACCGCATGGCTAATCATATGTCGGTTCCCGCTAGCGTCGGAATAGAATCCATTGATCCTTTTGTACACTGTCACTGCGCCCAACATTCGCAGGTTTGAAGCTCGTCACAGTCATCCCTTCCCGGATCCTACTCGGAATACCACAGACAAGGTTTAGACTTTTCAGATCCCAGGAATGATGCCAATGATTCTAGCCTATACCACGAAGATACTAATCACATGAACTCGGTCCGTTTATTAGATACCCAAGAGAATATACTCCGGCTGTCGTCCAATGACTACGTTGAACATCATGTAGACCGCTTTGTGGTTGTCAGGCACGCGGATCTTGGCTAAGTGAGTAACGAAGATTGGGTGATTGCGACGGGTCACCCCTTCATTCTAACTTAACTGAATTAAGAACGAGAGTATATCTTGGAGAAGAAGTAGGCGTGAATAGAAAGAAAAACAATAGTACTTGCATTAATTCATGAAGAACAGTAGAGCTCCACATCTTAATTTATGGGGTGTAGAAACTCTACCATAGAAAATACATAAGTTAAAATAGTTTAGGCATGGCCATGAAGCTAGCCTCCAAACGTGAACAATAATGGTCTATGATAGCATGCGAATACAATAGTAAAAAGTGCTATTTATACTAAACTAGTAACTTAGGTTTACAGAAAATGAGTAACTAAGTGCAGATATTGCAGAAATCCACTTTCGGGGCCCACTTGGTGTGTGCTTGTTCTGAGCATTGAAGCTTTCACGTGCATAGACTGTTCTTGGAGTTAAACGCCAGCTTGGGTGCCAGTTTCGGCGTTTAACTCCAATTCTAGTGCCAGTTTGGGCGTTTTACGCCAGAAAGTTTTAGGCTGGCTTTGGATGCCAGTTTGGGCCATCAAATCTTGAAAAAAGTATGGACTATTATATATTGTTGGAAAGCCCAGAATGTCTACTTTCCAAATCAATTGAGAGCGTGCCAATTAGGCTTCTGTAGCTTCAGAAAATCCACTTAGAGTGCAGGAGGGTCAGAATCCAACAGCATCTGCAGTCCTTTTTTAGCCTCTGAATCAGATTTTTGCTCAGGTCCCTCAATTTCAGCCAGAAAATACTTGAAATTACAGAAAAATACACAAACTCATAGTAAAGTCCAGAAATGTGATTTTTGCATAAAAACTAATAAAAATATAATAAAAAGTAACTAAAACATACTAAAAACTATGTAAAAATAATGCCAAAAAGGGTATAAATTATCCGCTCATCACAACATCAAACTTAAATTGTTGCTTGTCCCCAAGCAACTAAAAACAAAATAGGATAAAAAGAAGAGAAAATACAATAAATCTCAAAAATATCAATGAAGATTAGTTTTGATTAGATGAGCGGGACTTGTAGCCTTTTTGCTTCTGAACAGTTTTGGTATCTCACTTTATCCTTTGAAGTTCATAATGATTGGCATCCATAGGAACTCAGAATTCAGATAGTGTTATTGATTTTTTTAGTTCAGTATGTTGATTCTTGAACACAGCTACTTTATGAGTCTTGGCCGTGACCCTAAGCATTTTGTTTTCCAGTATTACCACCAGATACATAAATGCCACAGACACATAACTGGGTGAACCTTTTCAGATTGTGACTCAGCTTTGCTAGAATCCCCAGTTAGAGGTGTCTAGAGCTCTTAAGCACACTCTTTTTGCTTTGGACCATGACTTTAACTGCTCAGTCTCAAGCTTTTCACTTGACACCTTCACGCCACAAACACATGGTTAGGGACAGCTTGATTTAGCCGCTTAGGCCAGGATTTTATTTCTTTGGGCCCTCCTATCCATTAATGCTCAAAGCCTTGGATCCTCTTTACCCTTTCCTTTTGGTTTAAAGGGTTATTGGCTTTTTCTGCTTGCTTTTTCTTTTTCTTTCTTTTCTTCTTTATTTTTCGCCCTTTTTTTTCTCTCTTTTTTTTTTCTTTTTTTTCGCAAGCTTTTTCTATTCACTGCTTTTTCTTTCTTCAAGAATCACTTTTATGATTTTTCAGATTATCAATAACATTTCTCCTTTTTCTTTATTCTTTCAAGAGCCAACAATTTTAACATTCATAAACAACATAAAAAATATGTATTGTTCAAGCATTCATTCAGAAAACAAAAAGTATTGCCACCACATCAAAATAATTAAACTAATTTCAAGATAAAATTCAAAATTCATGTACTTCTTCTTGTTCTTTTGCAATTAAAAACATTTTTCATTTAAGAAAGATGAAGGATTCATAGGACATTCATAGCTTTAAGACAAAGACACTTAAACACTAATGATCAGTAATAAAGACACAAACATAGACAAAACATAAAGCATATAATTCGAAAAAAATAGAAAAATAAAAACATGAAAATTAAAGAACGGGTCCACCTCAGTGATGGCGGCTAGTTCTTCCTCTGGAAGATCTTATGGAGTGCTTGAGCTCCTCTATGTCTCTTCCTTGCCTTTGTTTCTCCTCTCTCATGGCCTTTTGGTCCTCTCTGATTTCATTGAGGATAATGGAGTGCTCTTGTTGAGGTCCATGAGTGGGCTCTCTTGTTTGCTCCATCTTCTTTCTAGTGATGGGCTTTTGAGATTAATTTCTCCATCTCCCATGACTCAGAGTTGGAAGCAACTGCCTTCCCTTTCCTCTTCCTAGAGGTTTCTTTGGCCTTAGGTGTCATTAATGGTTATGGAAAAACAAAAAAACTGAGCTTTTCCACACCAAACTTAAAAGCTTTGCTCGTCCTCGAGCAAAATAAGATAGAAGGGAGTAGAAGAAGAGTGATGCAATTAATTTTTGAAAACATATTAATGTATACAAGAAAAAGAGTTGAAAAGAATTTGAAAAGATATGTAAGTTTTGAAAACGTTTTGGAAGGAATTGAAAAGAATTAAAAAGAGAATTAAAAAGAATTGGAAAGATTATTAATTTTTGAAAATAAAAATTGAAAGATGAAATTTTAAAATATGTTTGATGCAAAAAATTATGAATTAAAACATGAAAAATTGAAAAAAAATCGAATTGGAAACAAAATTACCACCATTGTGTCATCCTGGCGTTAAACGCCCAGAATGCTATCTATTCTGGCGTTTAACGCCCACTTGACTGCCATTTTGGGCGTTTAACACCCAGCCAGATACCCTGGCTGGCGTTAAATGCCAGGATTCCTTCTTTACTGGGCGTTTTTCTGAACGCCTAGAATGCTATCCTTACTGGCGTTTAAACGCCAGTAAGCCTGTCCTCCAGGGTGTGCTATTTTTTATTTTGCTTTATTTCTGCAACTGTTTTTATGACTTCACATGATCATCAACCTAAAGAAAACATAAAATAACAATGGAAAACAAATGTCTAAAATAAATATAATTAAATAACATTGGGTTGCCTCCCAATAAGCGCTTCTTTAATGTCAATAGCTTGACAGTGAGCTCTTAGAGGGCATCACAGAGACTCAGAGCTTAATGGTGGCCTCCCAACACCAAACTTAGAAGTTGAGTGTGGGGGCTCTGTTTAACTCTGTATTGAGAGAAGCTTTTCATGCTTCCTCTCCATGGTTACAGAAGAAGATCCTTGAGCCTTAAACACAAGGTAGTCCTTATTCAATTGAAGGACTAACTCTCCTCTGTCTACATCAATCACATCTCTTGCTGTGGCTAAGAAGGGTCTTCCAAGGATGATGGATTCATCCTCATCCTTCCCAGTGTCTAGGATTATGAAGTCAGCAAGGATGTATAGGCCTTTAACCTTCACTAAGACATCCTCTACAAGTCCATAAGCCTGTTTCATTGATTTGTCTGCCATCTCTGGTGAGATTCTTGCAGCTTGTACCTCAAAGATCCCTAGTTTCTCCATTACAGAGAGTGGTATGAGGTTTATTCCTGACACCAGGTCACACAGAGCCTTCTCAAAGGTCATGGTTCCTATGGTACAAGGTATTAAGAACTTTCGGGGATCCGATTTCTTCTGAGGTAATTTTAGTTGAACCAAGACATTCAGTTCATTGATGAGTAATGGAGGTTCATCCTCCCAAGTCGTATTACCAAATAACTTGGCATTCAGCTTCATGATTGCTCCTAGATACTGAGCAACTTGTTCTTCAAAAATATCTTCATCTTCTTCAGAGGAAGAATACTCATCAGAGCTTATGAATGGCAACAGTAAGTTCAGTGGAATCTCTATGGTCTCTGTATGAGCCTCAGATTCCTTTGGTTCCTCAGGAGGGAACTCCTTAGTGGTCAGTGGACGTCCATTGAGGTCTTCCTCACTGGAAATTACTGCCCTTTGACTCTCTCCAAGTTCAGCCATGTTGGGTATATTGATGGCCTTGCACTCTCTTTTTAGATTCTCTTCTGTATTGCTTGGGAGAGTACTAGGAGGAGTTTCAGTCACTCTTTTACTTAGTTGACCCACTTGTGCCTCTAAATTTCTGATGGAGGACCTTGGTTCAGTCATGAAACTGAGAGTGGTCTTAGATAGATCAGAGACTATGGTTGCTAAGTCAGAGAGGCTCTGCTTAGAATTCTCTATCTGTTGTTCAGAAGATGATGGAGAAGGCTTGCTATTGCTAAACCTATTTCTCCCACCATTATTATTATTATTGAAGCTTTGATTAGGCTTCTGCTAAGAAATTAGGATGATTCCTCCATGAAAGATTGTAAGTGTTTCCATAGGATTCTCCCATGTAATTCACTTCTTATATTGAAGTTGGAAGTTGGTGCAGTAAAGTCACGAAGAACTTTCCTTGCAACTCCACCATTGTTGTTGGGTTCGGCTGGCATGTCTACTTCTTTTTCGAAGATTTCTGTCAGGTCCTCTCCAGAGTGTTGTGCTTTAGCTTATTTTAGCTTCCTCTTCAGAGTCCTTTCAAGTTTAGGATCACCTTTAACAAGGATGTCTTTATCCCTGTTCCTGCTCATATGAAAAAGAAGAGAACAGAAAAGAAAAAAAATCCTCTATGTCACAATATAGAGATTCCTTTATGTGAGTAGAAGAATGGAAGAATAGAAGAATGAGAAGAATTCGAACACAGAGAGAGGGAGAGGGTTCGAATTATTAGTAGAAGAGAAGTGTTAGTAATTAAATAAAATAAATAGAAAGAGATGAGAGAGAGAGGGAATTTGAATATTAATTAAAAGAAAAGAAAAATATTTTTGTTTTTATTTTAATTATTGGTTAGTATTCGAAATTATTAAAAGAAATAAAATAAAATTAGAATTTAAAACAATTAGTTAATTAAAAAGGTTTTTGAAAAAGTGGTTAGTGGTTTTCGAAAATTAGAGAGAGAAAAGTAGTTAGGTAGTTTTGAAAAAGATAAGAAATAGTAAACTTTTAAAATCAAACAAAAGGTCAAGTAGTTAATTGAAAAAGATTTGAAAATTTTGAAAAGATAAGAAGTTAGAAAAAGATTTTGAAATTAAGTTTTGAAAAAGATATGATTGAAATTTATTTTGAAAAGATTTGAAAAAAAAATTTAAAAAAATTTGATTTTGAAAATTAAAGTTGATGACTTGACTAACAAGAAACTAAAAGATATGATTCTAGAATTTAAAGATTGAACATTTCTTAACAGGAAAGTAACAAACTTGAAATTTTTGAATCAAAACATTAAATGTTAGCAATGATTTCGAAAATTATGAAATAAAAATAAGAAAAAGATTTTGAAAAATTTATTTTGAAGAATTTTTGAAAAACAGGAAAGAAAAATGAAAAAGATTTGATTTTGAAAAAGATTTGAAAAGATAGAATTTTTAAATTAAAATTTTGACTTGACTAACAAGAAACAACTAAATTTTAAAATTTTTTTACTAAGTCAATCCAAAATTTCAAAATTTATGAGTAAAATAAGGGAAATATATTATTTTTTTATTTTTGAATTAGTGAAGAGAGAGAAAAATAACAAAAAGACACAAAACATAAGAAATTAAGATCAAAACAACTAATACATGCAAGAACACTTTGAATGTCAAGATGAACACCAAAAACACCTTGAAGATCATGATGAACATCAAGAACATATTTTTGAAAATTTTTAAGAAAAAGAAACACATGCAAGACACCAAACTTAAAAATTTTTAATGTTTAGACACCATGAATTCGAAAATGAACAAGAAAAATAAGAAAAGACACAAAACAAGAAAATTTAAAGATCAAACAAGAAAAATCATCAAGAACAACTTGAAGATCAAGAAGAACACAATGCATATATTTTCAAAAATTTAAGAAGAATTAAAACATGCAATTGAGACCAAACTTAAAATTTGACACAAGACTCAAACAAGAAACACAAAATTTTTTTGGTTTTTATGATTTTATTAATTTTTTTTTGTATTATATATATATATATTTTGAAAATAAAAATAATAAAAACTTAAACATAAAATAAAATTACCCAATCTAAACAACAAGATGAACCGTCAGTTGTCCAAACTCGAACAATCCCCGGCAAGTGCGCCAAAAACTTGGTGTGGAAAATCGTGATTCACACTTTTCACAACTCCGCACAACTACTCAGCAAGTGCACTGGGTCGTCCAAGTAATGCCTTACGTGAGTAAGGGTCGATCCCACGGAGATTGTCGGCTTGAAGCAAGCTATGGTCATCTTGTAAATCTCAGTCAGGCGGATTCAATTGCTTATGAGGTTTTGATAATTAAAATATAAATAAAACATAAAATAAAATAAAGATACTTATATGATTCATTGGTGGGAGTTTCAGATAAGCGTTTGGAGATGCTTTGCTGCTTCTGAACCTCTGCTTTCCTATTGCCTTCTTCCAATCATGCATGCTCCCTTCCATGGCAAGCTATAAGATCCTCTCAGTGAAAATGGTCCTCTACGATTTCTGCACATCTAATCAACTGTCAGATTTCTCGTCTCGGATGAAAAATACCAGGTACAGCTACCGCATGGCTAATCATCTGTCGGTTCCCACTAGCGTCGGAATAGAATCCATTGATCCTTTTGCACACTGTCACTACGCCCAACATTCGTAGGTTTGAAGCTCGTCACAGTCATCCCTTCCCAGATCCTACTCGGAATACCACAGACAAGGTATAGACTTTTCGGATCCCAGGAATGCTGCCAATGATTCTAGCCTATACCATGAAGATACTAATCTCACGGACTCGGTCCGTGTATTAGATACCCAAGAGAATATACTCCGGCTGTCGTCCAATGACTACGTTGAACATCATGTAGACCGCTTTGTGGTTGTCAGGCACGCGGATCTTGGCTAAGTGAGTAACGAAGATTTTGTGATTATCACGGGTCATCCCTTCATTCTGACTTAACTGAATTAAGAACGAGAGTATATCTTGGAGAAGAAGTAGGCGTGAATTGAAAGAAAAATAATAGTACTTGCATTAATTTATGAAGAACAGCAGAGATCCACACCTTAATCTATGGGGTGTAGAAACTCCACCGTAGAAAATACATAAGTGAAAATAGTTTAGGCATGGCCGTAAGGCCAGCCTCCAAACGTGAACAATAGTCTACGATAGCATGCGAATACAATAGTAAAAAGTGCTATTTATACTAAACTAGTAACTTAGGTTTACAGAAAATGAGTAACTAAGTGCAGATAGTGCAGAAATCCACTTCCGGGGCCCACTTGGTGTGTGCTTGGGCTGAGCATTGAAGCTTTCACGTGCATAGGCTGTTCTTGGAGTTAAACGCCAGCTTGGGTGCCAGTTTGGGCGTTTAACTCCAATTCTGGTGCCAGTTTGGGTGTTTTACGCCAAAAAGAGAAAAACAATAAAATAGCACAAGATTTAATAAGGAAAGAGAAAAATAATAAAATAGCACAAGATTTAAAATTTTTAGATCTAATGCTCGTTGTTTTCGAAAATTTTGGAGGGAAAATACCAAGGAACACCAAACTTAAAAATTTTAAGATCAAGACACAAGGAAAACTCAAGAACACTTTGAAGAATCACAAGAACCACAAGAACATGAAGGTAGAACACCAAACTTAAAATTTTTAGCAAACCAAACTAAAATTTTCGAAAATTAAAGAAAGATTAACAAGAAAACACCAAACTTAAAGTTTGGCACAAGATTTAATCAAAGAAAAATTATTTTTGAAAAAAAAAAGATTTTAACAAGAAGATACCCAATTACCAAGAACATAAACCAACGCTCTAGCCAATTGGGCAGTAAATGTAACACTTGTTTTGAAGAAGTATTTTTTATAACTAAAAAAAAACTCAATTATTAGTTAAAAAAAATTCAAAAAATTTAAAAAAAAAAAGAAAATAAGGATTTAGAAAAAATAATTTCAACCAAAAACAATAATAGAAGATTCTAAACCAAAAAGAAAAATTTTTCCTAATCTAAGCAAACGAAAAATAAGAGAGTATGAAATAAATACTTATTATGCAGTAATGGAGAATATGTTGGGGTTTTGGAGATGCTTTGTCTTCTGAATTTCAGCTTTTCTCTTGTATTCCTCTTCCCTCATGCATGCAAAAGTGCAAAGTTCCTTCCATGGCAAGCTCGATGTAAGGTGTCACCGTTGTCAATGGCTACTTCCCATCTCCTCAGTGAAAATGGTCCAAATGCTCTGTCACAGCACGGCTAATCATCTAGAGGTTCTCGATCATACTGGAATAGGATTTACTATCCTTTTGCGTCTGTCACTACGCTCAGCACTCGCGAGTTTGAAGCCCATCACAGTCATCCAATCCCAGAATCCTACTCGGAATACCACAGACAAGGTTTAGACTTTCCGGATTCTCCTAAATGACGCCATCAATTCTAGCTTATACTACGAAGATTCTGATTATGGAGTCTAAGAGATACTCATTCAATCTAATATAGAACGGAGGTGGCTGTCATGCACACGTTCATGGGTTGAGGAAGGTGATGAGTGTCACGGATCATCACCTTCTCCATAATTAAGCGCGAATGAATATCTTAGATAGGAACACGCATGTTTGAATGGAAAATAGAAGTACTTGCATTAATTCATCGAGACGCTGTAGAGCTCCTCACCCCCAACAATGGAGTTTAGAGACTCATGCTGCCAAAAGGTATAAATTTCAGATCTAAAATGTCATGAGATTCAAAATAAATCTCTAAAAGTTGTTTAAATACTAAACTAGTAACCTAGGTTTACAGAAAATGAGTAAACTATGATAGATAGTGCAGAAATCCACTTCTGGGGCCCACTTGGTATGTGATGGGACTGAGACTAAAGCTTCTCACGTGCCTGGGCTGTTTTGGGCGTTCAACGTCAGGTTGTAACCTGTTTCTGGTGTTGAACTCCAACTTGTAACTTGTTTCTGGCGCTGGACGCCAGACTGCAGCATGAAACTGGAGTTGAACGCCAGTTTATATCGTCTATCCTTGAGCAAAGTATGGACTATTATATATTGCTGGAAAGCCCCGGATGTCTACTTTCCAATGCAATTGGAAGCGCGCCAATTGGACTCCTGTAGCTCCAGAAAATTCATTCCGAGTGCAGAGAGGTCAGAATCCAACAGCATCAGCAATCCTTTTTCAGCCCGAATCAGATTTTTGCTCAGCTCCCTCAATTTCAGCCAGAAAATACCTGAAATTACAACACCAAACTTAAATTGTTGCTTGTCCCCAAGCAACTGAAAATCAATTAGGATAAAAAGAAGAGAATGTACAATGAATTATAACATGTATCATGTTCATTATTCTTTCAAGAGCCAACATATTTAACATTCAAGAACATCAACTTCCAAAGACATATGCTCTGTTCAGGTATTCATTCAGAAGGCAGAAAGCATTGCCACCACATGTAAACAATTAGAATTTGTTTTATTTAAAATTCGAAAAATATTGCCTCCTTATTCTAAAGAAAATCTTCTATTTTATTCATGTTTAATGATGATGAAAAAAATAAATTATAGCTTAATTGGAGATAAAATAACTACTAATTACCACTATATCTTCTAAGGTAAAACTAAAAATAAGAACAATTATCATAGAGTTAAGGTTAAGATTAGAGCTCAACAACCTTGAGTTTGGGATGTGGATGTTCCTCTAGTCTGTGGAGTGCTTGGTCCTTCAAGAGATAACTTCTGACGCTTCAGTTCCTTTAAGTCACGCCCATGCTCTTCTTGTTCCCTGAGCAGTTTGCAGAGCATACTGTTTTGATTTTGCTGTTCTTCCTTTATTTGGTCCATAGATTCTTGCAACTTGGTGACAGATGCTTCAAGCTGTTCCCAATATTCAAATTGAGGGACTTCCGGGAGGAATTCTTGCGCCCTCCTCTTGATGGGGTCATCCTGCATTTGTTGTTTTTCCATTGTGGTTTTAGTGATTGGTTGCTCCACTGAGATGTACTCCGTTATTCCCATCCTTACTCCAGCATCTTTGCATAGCATAGAGATTAGGCTTGGATAAGCCAACTTGGCATCTTTGGAGTTCTTGTTTGCAAGTATGTAAAATTCAGATGGAATCAGTTGATGAACTTCCACTTCTTTTCCCAACATAATGCAATGGATCATCACTGCTCTTTTGACGGTGACTTCAGAACGGTTGCTAGTGGGAAATATAGAACACCCAATGAAGTCCAGCCATCCTTTGGCGACTGGTTTGAGATCTTCTCTCTTGAGTTGATTTGGGACACCCTTACTACTGGTGGTCCACCTGGCTCCAGGGATGCATATATCCTCTAGAATCTTATCCAGGCCCTTGTTTGTTCTCATCATTCTCCTATTGAAGGAGTCTGGGTCATCTTTCAGCTGAGGTAGCTTAAAGATATCCCTGATTATGTCAGGGTGGATGTGAACAATCTTTCCTCTGACCATAGTCCGATAGTCATAGAGGGCAGTTCCAGATATTCTCTACCTGTCTGTTTGCCACAGATTAGCGTAGAACTCCTGAACCATATTCCTTTCCACTTTTGTTTCAGGATTAGCTAGGACTTCCCAGTTCCTGTTTCGAATCTGCTCTTGGATCTCCGGATATTCATCTTCCTTCAGATCGAACTTGACTTCCGGGATCACTGATCTTAGACCCATTATTTTGTAGTAATGGTCTGAATGTTCTTTGGTTAAGAACTTCCCTTGATTCCAAAGTGGTTTTGGAATACTCTCTTTCTTGCCTCTTGGAGTGGTTTATTTTCCTTTAGGAGCCATGATCTTAGTGGGTATAATTTAGTGATCACGGATAAACACACCAAACTTAGAGGTTTGCTTGTCCTCAAACAAAAGAAAAGAAAGGAGAGGGATAGAAGGAGAGCTAGTGTCAAATGGTGGATGAGAGGAGGGAGGCCAAATGTGGATTTAAAAGGGAGGGGGTGGGTTTTCGAAAATTTTTTTTTAAAAAAAAAGATAAGATAGAAGATATGATTAAAAAAATAAGTATGATATGAAAAGATGTGATTTAAAATTAAAAAGGTATGAAAGATATTTGAAAAAGATAAATTTGGATTTTGAAAAAGATAATGTGGAGATTTGAAAAAGATATTGATGAGTTGAAAGGATTTTAGAAGGAAAAGAGATAGATTTGTTTTGGAAATTTTTGAAAAAGAGTTGGATTGGATTGAAAAAGAATTTGTGTTTATGGATTAAGATACATTTGATATTTTTAAAGTAGGCTTTTTAGAAATTAGGGATTTTAGAAATCAGGGTTTGTAACATGTTTATGTAAGAAATCATGAATTGAAACATAAAAATTAAAATTAAAATGAAAAATATGAAGTAAAAACGAATTTACCACCTCCCCACCATCCTGGCGTTAAACACCCAAACGCTGCATGTTTTGGGCGTTTAACGCCCAATTGCTGCTTCTCCTGGGCGTTCAACGCCCAGCTGTTGCTTCTTTCTGGCGTTGAACGCCAGGAACTCCTTTGTCACTGGGCGTTTTTCTGAACGCCCAGGACACTGTAAATCTGGCGTTAAACGCCCAGATAGCTATCCTTACTGGTGTTCAACGCCCAGTGGATGCTTCTTTTGGGCGTTGAACGCCCAAAACAGACTTTTACTGGCGTTTTCTTGCCAGTGAGCTCTCTTTCTCTGTTTTGTGTGCTGAATCCTTCTGTAACCCTGTGAACTTATCCAATTGACTCTTTACCTTAGTAGCAATGAACTTTATATAAACAAATAAAATCAAGAATAGGGCAAATTAACAGAAAAAGTCTTCCCAATGGTTGGGTTGCCTCCCAGCAAGCGCTTCTTTATTGTCTTTAGCTGGACCTTGCTGAGCTTTTAATCTAGCTTCAGCCTTGAGCACTCTTTCTCAACATTGCCTTCAAGATAGTGCTTGATTCTCTGTCCATTAACAATGAACTTCTTATCAGAATCAATGTCTTGAAGCTCCACATAACCATATGGTGATACACTTGTAAGTATATATGGTCCCCTCCACCGGGATTTCAGTTTTCTTGGGAATAGCCTGAGCCTAGAGTTAAACAACAGAACCTTTTGTCCTGGTTCAAAGATTCTAGATGACAGCTTTCTGTCATGCCACCTTTTAGATTTCTCTTTATAAAGCTTGGCATTTTCGAAAGCAGTGAATCTGAATTCCTCTAGCTCATTCAGCTGAAGCAATCTTTTTTCTCCAGCTAATTTGGCATCAAAGTTTAGGAATCTGGTTTCCCAGTAGGCCTTATGTTCCAGTTCCACGGGCAGGTGACAAGCCTACCATACACAAGTTGGTACGGAGAGGTCCATATAGGAGTCTTGAATGCTGTTCTGTAAGCCCACAGATAATCATCCAAGTTTCGTGTCCAATCCTTTCTACGGGTACTTACAGTCCGTTCCAGGATTCTTTTCAGTTCTCTGTTAGAAACTTCAGCTTGCCCATTTGTCTGTGGATGATATGGAGTTGCCACCTTGTGGCGAATTCCATACCGGACCATGGCAGAGTAAAGCTGTTTGTTGTAGAAGTGAGTGCCCCCATCACTGATTAGTACCCTAGGAACACCAAACCTGCTGAATATATGTTTCTGGAGGAACTTCAGCACTGTTTTAGTATCATTGGTGGGTGTGGCAATGGCCTCTACCCATTTTGATACATAGTCAACTGCCACCAGAATATAAGTGTTTGAGTATGATGGTGGGAAAGGCCCCATGAAATCAATTCCCCATACATCAAACAACTCAATCTCCAAGATTCCTTGTTGAGGCATGGCGTAACTATGAGGCAAATTACCAGCTCTCTGGCAACTGTCACAGTTACGTACAAACTCTTGGGAATATCTGTAGAGTGTAGGCTAGTAGAAACCACATTGGAGGACCTTGGTGGCTGTTCGCTCACCTCCGAAATGACCTCCATATTGTGACACATGGAAATGCCATAAGATGCTCTGTGCTTCTTCTCTAGGCACACACCTACGGATTATTCCGTCTGCACATCTCTTAAAGAGATAGGGTTCATCCCACAAGTAGTACTTTGCATCAGAAATTAATTTTTTCTTTTGTTGCATGCTGTATGCCTTGGGTATGAACCTTGCAGCTTTATAGTTTGCAATGTCTGCAAACCATGGTGTTTCCTGAATGGCGAACAAATGCTCATCCAGAAAGGTTTCAGAGATCTCAATAGAGGGAGAGGGCGCCCCTTCTACTGGCTCTATTCGGGACAGATGATCAGCCACTTAGTTTTCTGTCCCTTTTCTGTCTCTTATTTCTATATCAAACTTTTGCAGAAGCAATACCCATCTTATAAGCCTGGGTTTTGAATCCTGCTTTGTAAGTAGATATTTAAGAGCAGCATGGTCAGTGTATACAATCACTTTTGATCCTACTAAGTATGATCTAAACTTGTCAATGGCATAGACCACTGCAAGCAATTCCGTAACTGTTCTTGTAGGAACCAGTTCATTTTTTTCATTATGAACCACTGTCATCCCTCCCTTTTTGGGGACAACTTGAACAGGGCTCACCCAGGGGCTATCTGAAATAGGATAAATAATCCCAGCCTCCATTAATTTGGTGACCTCTTTCTGCACCACTTCCTTCATTGCAGGATTTAGCCGCCTCTGTGGTTGAACCACTGGCTTAGCATTGTCCTCCAATAAGATCTTGTGCATGCATCTAGCTGGGCTTATACCCTTAAGGTCACTTATGGACCACCCAAGAGTTGTCTTGTGTGTCTTTAGCACTTGAATTAGTGCTTCCTCTTCCTGTGGATTTAAAGCAGAGCTTATGATCACTGGAAAAGTATCACCTTCTCCCAGAAATGCATATTTCAGGGATGGTGGTAATGGTTTGAGCTCGGGTTTAGGAGGTTTTCCCTCTTCCTGAGGAAATTTCAAAGACTCTTTCAATTCTTCTTAATCCTCTAGATCAGGCAGAACATCTTTAAAGATGTTTTCCAGCTCTGATTCGAGACTCTCAGCCATGTTGATCTCCTCCACCAAAGAGTCAATAAGATCAACTTTCATACAGTCTTTTGGTGTGTCTGGATGCTGCATGGCATTGACAGCATTCAACTTAAACTCATCCTCATTGACTCTCAGGGTGAATTCCCCCTTTTGAACATCAATGAGAGTTCGTCCAGTTGCTAGGAAAGGTCTTCCTAGAATGAGAGTAGCACTCTTGTGATCCTCCATCTCCAGCACTACGAAGTCAGTGGGAAAGGCGAATGGCCCAACCCTGACAATCATGTCCTCAATCACGCCTAATGGGTATTTAATGGAGCCATCAGCAAGTTGGAGACATATCCGGGTTGGTTTAACTTCTTCAGTTAAACCAAGCTTTCTGATAGTGGATGCAGGTATTAGGTTGATGCTTGCCCCAAGATCACATAAGGCTGTCTTGGTGCAATTACCCTCTAATATGCATGGTATCAGAAAGCTTTCGGGATCTTTAAGCTTTTCAGGGAAGCTTTTCAGAATGACTGCACTGTATTCTTCAGTGAGGAGAACTTTTTCAGTTTCTCTCCAATCCTTCTTATGACTTAAGATCTCTTTCATGAACTTGGCATAAGAAGGTATTTGCTCAAGTGCTTCTGCAAATGGAATCTTTATTTCAAGAGTCCTGAAATAGTCTGCAAAGCGAGCAAATTGCTTATCCTGCTCCTCTTGGCAGAGTTTTTGAGGATAAGGTATCTTGGCTTTATATTCCTCAACTTTGGTTACTGCAGGTTTATTTCCTACAGAAGTGGTTGAAGAAGCCCTTTTAGAGGGGTTGTCATCAGCACTTGTGTGTGTGTTTAATCCCTCACTGGCAATTGAGTGCCAGGGTTGGAAGCTGGAGTGACGTTAGATGCCAACTCCTCAGGTGTTCCTGGCGTCTGAACGCCAGAACTGTTCTTCCTTTGGGCGTTCAACGCCAGTTCCTTGCTTGTTTCTGGCGTTGAACACCAGTCCTGAGCATGGTTTGGGCGTTCAACGCCAGCCTTCCACCCAATTTCTGGCGTTTTAGCGCCAGAATTATTTTTCCCCGGGCTCTTACTGTCCTCAGATGGAATTTGGGTAGTTTGCTCATTTCTTGGCTTCCTGCTGTGATACATGCGAAATTGTTACTCTGAGGTTGTAAAATTTATTGTTCGTTCTCTCCCTGGCAATGGCACCACAACTGGTGCACAATACCATGGTCCAAACATAACTTCACAACTTCGCACAACTAACCAGCAAGTGCACTGGGTCGTCCAAGTAATAAAACCTTACGTGAGTAAGGGTCGATCCCACGGAGATTGTTGCACTACAAGAAAAACACCCATTCAGGTACACTTGAAAAGTGTAGCCAAAAGTGAAAAAAAATGATGCCTTAGGCTACGGCTACGCTTTTTGGGCTACGGCTACGCTTTTTGGGGTGATTCCTATTCGGCCGTTGCCTATTCTCAAAGGCTACGCTTTTCTGCACCAAGGGCTACGCTTTTGGCGATTTATAATAATAATCCAAAAGTACTAGAATGAAGTTAATTGTAAAAATTCATACATCTCACACTAAAGTAAGCATAGCCATATCAAAATAACCATAATATTACTTTGAATTTACTACTAATACTCTACAAAAAAACATATCCTACATATATAAGTATCTTCTAATAAAAGTCATTAGTCAACTATACATGTAAACATTTTAAACAGTACTCTATCTTAGCCAATAAACCACAATAATAATCAGCTTAATCTCCATTGCTTAATCTTCGTTACTTAAAAAGACAACCTAGAAGAAGGTGAAAATTAGGGCAGAACTGGATAGCACAGGGCAGAAGAGCAGAGCAGGCGGAATCGAAGAAGGCAAAAGCTTGTTCCTTGGATAGAAACAGGACAGATCAATTAAATAAGTGCAGTACCTGAAATAAACAAATGCAGATCAATTATTTCATCTAACATTACAGTTCTATCCGTCTGATCAAGAGAAAAAGCACAATAATATTAAAAATGTTAGAACAATTCAGTGTTATTGTCTTTTTAATGAAACAGAGGGCGGTCATGCAAACAGAGCAAAACTACCTTCAAAGAAATTATTAAAAGAAATATCCCCTGAAACCAGTAGATTAATTTCAAGCTTCAAGAAGTATAAAAAATTTAGTACACATCAAGTCAAAATATGTGGGCATGGTATCCCTCTTTTTATCCTTTTCAAGCATGTTTTTGTTATTTATGCTCAATGAAACAATTGCATGAAAAGTGGATCAGGAGATTTAATCTATATGTGGAGTTGCGGACAAGCACAATCTTAAACTGATTTGACAACTCAATAGGTCCAGAGGCAGATGCCATATTCTAAATCCAAAGAACACATTTACTCATTTATATGAAAATAATTTTCAAGGTGCCAATTCGCTACATAAATTACATTATATATATATATCTGCAAATATCATATCTATTGGAACAATATATTGACAGGGAAAAGACCAGAAGACTAAAACGAATACAGATCCTCCATATTTCTATGAAAATGGCTACTTCCTTCTATTGTATTTTCTATCAAATTTTCCTATTGAAAGACAAAAAATTGGAGGAAAAGTAAAAGATATTGTTTCTTAGGCCATATATAGAAAAGCAAACCAACCCCTTGATATAAGTAATAACATCTATTTTAGTATTTATATTGTAAAAAGAAAGATAAGACCTATGATAGGCAATAGTGTTAGTGGAGATCTGATGAGCTAAAGAAGTAGTGAATGAACGATACCTACAATGCGGACAAAATGACCAAATGCACACCATGAAAAGACCTATTTTTGTTTTAGGAGAAAGACATGAATACACTTATTCACAAGTTGATAATAAACTAAAGTGTGGCATTATCATTTACAATTTCAAGCCAGAAAGGAAAGTGGGGGATGATAATAGATATATCTCTATAAATGTCAACATAATACACCATCTTTTCTCACTTTTTTGGCTAAACAAGACAATATTCCTTTCCTTTTATACTATTTCACTATTGCTAATATTAAAGAGGATCACAAACTGCATTAGAGCAGTTACATACCTTGTTGACACTTGGAACCAGTTCTTGTAGAGCCCTGATTCTTTCTGCTATTCTTTCTTTGCGCAACTGTAACCATAATGTAACGTGAAGAACTGAGCTACAAAATAAACACCCCGTCTTTAAATTTTAACACCATAACCAGCAGACAGCATATATTTGTGCAAATATCCCAAAGCTCACCCGTTCAGCTATGCTGTGTGGGTCTGTAGCCTGTCCTCTTCTAGCCCGCACCCTAGGACGCATTGTTGGAGGATGTGGAGCTGCCGGAATAGTAGTAGGCATTGGTTGGCCATGAAAAACCTGTTAAAAGATTACAGATGATCAGGGGGGCCAAAATAAGGGGGGTGAGGAAACTAAAACAGCAACTCCTCCTCTGCCTCTCAGTGATCACAGCAGTATGGAGAAGGTGTAAATAAACTTGCACTAAATCGTAATCCTGAAATGTTCAAACCATTTTATCAAAATTTGTAACACCAACTTACACCTATAAGTCAACACCTACAACAATGATTCAACAATAATAGTCAGCACAAGTGCAGAGTTTATCAATAGCTAGTTGCTCAAATCAAGAAGCACTGAAGCACACACTGCAACAAGTTTTTTCCCCTGCTGTCTGACCTCGAATAGAGGGGAAAAGAAAAACCAAAGATGACCATCCTGAAACAATAATTTGGTTTCCATAACAGCCATGGAATAACCCTGCCTTGCTCTTTATTTTTTCAAAACTACAACATGCTTTCTTTCCCAACATCATTTTCAAGGAATTTCGAAAGTGATTCTAATTAGTTAAAAAACTGCCACATGCAATTGTATTTTAGTTCCAGTTCGGAACTCAAAACCCTGCCTTGAAAAAAAAAACAAATATTGAATGCATTTGAGCTAATTTTCTGTTACGCAAAGCGAGAGAGAGAGAGAGAGGGACAGGGTGTTTACATTCTTAGCTCTGGCATCAAGGACGTCGTCGCGAAAGCGCTTGCCGCTACCGGAGGCCTCTTCCGGTGGCTTCAAGAAGCCTACTCCTGGTGCTGCTGCTCCATCGGCTCCTTTCCCTTGGTCCAAGCTGAGACCTAGCTGGTAAAGACAAATGCAAAAGTAGCATGTCTAGTAGTATTTTTCCCACATTCCAATCTTTAATCCATTTTCAAATCATAGTTTTTTCAAATATCTGACCTAAAGATATGCTTTGATCATCAATGGTGCACAAGCTGATTATGCTCTCACCTCAGTAGATTGTTGGAAAGCAGTAGCCTCCCTCAGGTAGATGCCCCGTGAAGAAGGATCTACAATCAGTAATCATGAGCATAAGGGAATTAATATTTTTCTTAAGTTTTCCCTTGTGTCCAATTGAATTAATATTTCAATGAACAAAAATTTTTATCGTTGTTGTGAAAGCCAATACTCTTTTCCCTAACTTATTCCAGTTTTTACTTGTGTCTTATCATGAGCATTCTAATTCTTAATAAATAACAGAATATCAGAAACAATTTCCCCCAAATGAGTTAGTTATTTATAAGTACAAAACAGGCAAAAAAATAATCTGTTAAACCACGCATCTTCATCAACAACAGCATGCATGTTATCAAATCACAATTCATAAACCCATATTTCACAGATTAAAACCCCCAAATTAAAACCCCTAAAATCGGAACCCTAAACCTCTGAAATTGCAGAACCAAATAGAAATCAATAAATACATACTTAACGATGTGAGCACATACTCAAAAAGAAACTATTTCCTAAGTGTGCATTATTTGACTGCCTATGCAATTGGGTAGGAAAAAAAAATCATATATATTTTTAATATATTTCAAGAGTCCATACAGTTGAACCAATTAAATGCTAACTAAGAGATGGAAATAAATAAATAGCATGTATGTTCATCAACAATACATGGGTTGTTCATCAAATCACAATTCACAATTGCATGTAAACCAGATAAAAAATCCCCAAATTAAAAACCCTAAAATTGGAACCCTAACCACCCAAATTTCAGAACCATACAGAAATCTATAGATACCTTCTCGACGATGTGAGCGCAGAGAGACGAGCTGAGCGCAGAGAGGATGAGCTGAGGGCAGAGACGACGATGGTGAGGGCGCAGCTAACGATCAATTCAGGAGGGCGCAGCTGACGATCAATGCAGGAGGGCGCAGCTGACCATGAGTGGCGAAGTCGTGAGTGGTGAGTGGTGAGTGGGGACGGTGAGTGGCGAAGGTGAGAGGTGAGGGCACGAAAGGTTTCTCTGATGGGGAATCGAAGGTGAGGGTGCGATATGATCAGTGTGCTTTGGGAGGAAAGGGTAAAAAAATCCCTAAGTGTGCTTTGGAGAGCTGTGTCAATGCCTCCCTTGAAAGAACATATTTGTGTTGGTGGAGCCCTAGCAGCGGCGGTGGAGCTTCAGCGGCGACAGAGCACCCCTTTCTTCTCTCTTCCATTGTGTTTTCTCTCTTCCTTGAGCTCTCTTTCTCTCTCTCACTGGCATTCGATGACGACGGCGGCAGAGCGTATTTGGAGTTTAATTTCTGGCGACACCGATGGTTCTTGAGTGGATAGTGCGACGGCAGAACGTATCTGGGGTTTGATGAGATAGGCGACAAAGTGTTGGTGGTGACAAGTTGGGTGAATTCTGAGCTTTGGAGGGAAAATTTTTACTAAGTGTGAGCTTACAGAGTGTGTGTGCTTACACCGATAAAAAGTTAATAGGGAAATTAAAAAATTTACTAAGTGTCAAATTTTTTGCTCTAAAAAGATTAGGCATCACTTTTAAAATGTACCCAAAACTTAATAAATAGGCTACTTTCTAAAAGCGTTCCTTTTGATACAAAAAGTGAACCTATAGATATCAACCTACGGCTACGTTTTATAAGTGATTTCTAAAATACCTAAGGCTACACTTTTTAAATGATGCCACAATTGTGTATCCTTTTCTCTTATGAAAAGGCAACATAGAGAAAAGCGTAGCCTATTCTATGAATAGGCTACGCTTTTCAAATGTAGGTTAAAAAAAGTGTGGCTGAATGGGTATTTTTCTTGTAGTGTTGGTATGAAGCAAGCTATGGTCATCTTGTAAATCTCAGTCAGGCTGATATCAAATGGTTATGGAGTTTTCGAAAATAAATAATAATAGATAAATAGAAAAGATAGAAACACTTATGTAATTCATTGGTGGGAATTTCAGATAAGCGTATAGAGATGCTTTCGCTCTTCTGAACTTCTGCTTTCCTGCTGTCTTCATCCAATCAGTCCTACTCCTTTCCATGGCAAGCTTTCTGTAAGGGCATCACCGTTGTCAATGGCTACATCCAATCCTCTTGTGAAAAAGGTCCAAATGCTCTGTCACGGCACGGCTAATCATCTGAGGTTCTCGATCATACTGGAACAGGATTCACCCTCCTTTTGCGTCTGTCACTACGCCCAGCACTCGCGAGTTTGAAGTTCGTCACAGCCATCCCTTCCCAGATCCTACTCGAAATACCACAGACAAGGTTTAGACTTTCCAGATCTCAGGAATGGCCATCCATGGATTCTAACTTATACCACGAAGATACTAATAACTCGGACTCGGTCCCCTATATTAGATATCTAAGAGATATTCATTCTAGCTTGTTTGCATGTAGAACGGAAGTGTTTGTCAGGCACGCGTTCATAAGTGAGAATGATGATGAGCGTCACATAATCATCACATTCATCATGTTCTTGGG
>NC_029785.2:19512519-19518235 GCF_000816755.2 Arachis ipaensis
GAAGTAAGTAATTGATGCATAAATCCACTTCCAGGGCCCACTTGGTGTGTGCTTGGGCTGAGCTTTAGCTTTCCACGTGTAGAGGCTTCTTTTGGAGTTGAACGCCAAGTTGTAACGTGTTTTTGGTGTTCAACTCTGGTTCGTGACGTGTTTCTGGCGTTTAACTCCAGACTGCAGCGTAAAACTGGCGTTCAACGCCCTTTTGTGTCATCTAAACTTGGCCAAAGTATGGACTATTATATATTTCTAGAAATCCCTGGATGTCTACTTTCCAACGCAATTTGAAGCACGCCATTTTGAGTTTTTTAGCTCCAGAAAATCCACTTTGAGTGCAGAGAGGTCAGAGTCCAACAGCATCAGCAGTCCTTCTTCAACCTCTGAATCTGATTTTTGCTCAAGTCCCTCAATTTCAGCCAGAAAATACCTGAAATCACAGAAAAACACAAAATATCATAGTAAAGTCCACAAATATGAATTTAACATAAAAACTAATGAAAACATCCCTAAAAGTAACTAGATCCTACTAAAAACATACTAAAAACAATGCCAAAAAGCGTATAAATTATCCGCTCATCACAACACCAAACTTAAATTGTTGCTTGTCCCCAAGCAACTAAAAATCAAATAGGATAAAAAGAAGAGAATATACTATAAATTCCAAACTATCAATGAAACATAGCTCCAATCAGATGAGCGGGACTTGTAGCTTTTTGCCTCTTGAATAGTTTTGGCATCTCACTTTATCCATTGAAGTCCAGAATGATTGGCATCTACAGGAACTCAGAGTTCAGATAGTGTTATTGATTCTCCTAGTTCAGTATGTTGATTCTTGAACACAGCTACTTTATGAGTCTTGGCCGTGGCCCTAAACACTTTGTTTTCCAGTATTACCACTGGATACATAAATGCCACAGACACATAACTGGGTGAACCTTTTCAGATTGTGACTCAGCTTTGCTAAAGTCCCCATTTAGAGGTGTCCAGGGTTCTTAAGCACACTCTTTTTTTTGCTTTGGACCTTGACTTTAACCGCTCAGTCTCAAGCTTTCACTTGACACCTTCACGCCACAAGCACATGGTTAGGGACAGCTTGGTTTAGCCGCTTAGGCCAGGATTTTATTCCTTTAGTCCCTCCTATCCACTGATACTCAAAGCCTTGGGATCCTTTTTATTACCCTTGCCTTTTGGTTTTAAGGGCTATTGGCTTTTTGCTCTTGCCTTTTGGTTTTAAGAGCTTTGGCTTTTTCTGCTTGCTTTTTCTTTTTCTTTCTATTTTTTTCGCTATTTTTTTTTCTTCTGCAAGCTTTGTATTCACTGCTTTGTCTTGTTTCAAGAATCATTTTTATGATTTTTCAGATTATCAAATAACATGTCTCCTTGTCATCGTTCTTTCAAGAGCCAACATATTTAACATTCTTAAACAACAACTTCAAAAGACATATGCACTGTTCAAGCATTCATTCAGAAAACGAAAAGTATTGTCACCACATCAATATAATTAAACTAAGTTCAAGGATAAATTCGAAACTTATGTACTTCTTGTTCTTTTGAATTAAAACATTTTTCATTTAAGAGAGGTGAGGGATTCATAGGACATTCATAACTTTAAGACAAAGTTACTAAATACTAATGATCATGTAATAAGACACAAACATGGATAAGCACTTAACATAAAGAAAACGAAAGACAGAGAATTTAAGAACAAGGAATGAATCCACCTTAGTGATGGTGGCGTTTCCTTCTTGAGGAACCAATGATGTCTTTGAGCTCTTCTATGTCTCTTCCTTGTCTTTGTTGCTCCTCCCTCATTGCTTTTTGATCTTCTCTAATTTCATGAAGGATGATGGAGTGCTCTTGATGTTCCACCCTTAATTGTCCCATGTTGGAACTTAATTCTCCTAGGGAGGTGTTGATTTGCTCCCAATAGTTTTGTGGAGGGAGATACATTTGAGGCATCTCCGAGATCTCATGGTGATGAGCTTCATGCGTCTCTTGAGATCCATGAATGGGATCTCTTGCTTGCTCCATCCTTTTCTTAGTGATAGGTTTCTCTTCCTCAACGGGAATGTCTCCTTCTATTAAAGCTCCAACTGAGTAACATAGATGGAAAATGAGGTGAGGAAAGGCTAACCTTGCCATAGTGGAGGACTTGTCAGCCACCTTGTAGAATTCTTGAGGTATAATCTCATGAACCTCCACCTCTTCTCCAATCATGATGCTATGGATCATGATGGCCCGGTCTATAGTAACTTCAGACCGGTTGCTAGTGGGAATGATTGAGCGTTGAATGAACTCCAACCATCCTCTAGCTACAGGCTTAAGGTCCAGTCTTCTCAGTTAAACCGGTTTGCCTTTTGAGTCAATCTTCCATTGAGCTCCTTCCACACATATGTCCATGAGGACTTGGTCCAACCTTTGATCAAAGTTGACTCTCCTTGTGTAGGGGCATGCGTTCTCTTCCATCATTGGCAAGTTGAACGCCAACCTCACGTTTTCCGGACTAAATTCTAAGTAATTCCCCCGAACCATAGTGAGATAATTCTTTGGGTTTGGGTTCTTACTTTGATCATGGTTCCTAGTGATCCATGCATTAGCATAGAACTCTTGAACCATTAGAATTCTGACTTGTTGGATGGGGTTTGTTAGAACTTCCCAACCTCTTCTATGGATCTCATGTCGGATCTCCGGATACTCATTTTTCTTGAGTTTGAAAGGGACCTCGGGGATCACCTTCTTCTTGGCCACAACATCATAGAAGTGGTCTTGATGAGCTTTGGAGATGAATCTTTTGATCTCCCATGACTCGGAGGTGGAAGCTTTTGTCTTCCCTTTCCCTTTTCTAGAGGATTCTCCGGTCTTGGGTGCCATCAATGGTAATGGAAAAACAAAAAGCTTATGCTTTTACCACACCAAAATTAGAATATTGCTTACCCTCGAACAAAAGAAGAAAGAATAGATGAAGAAGAAGAAGAGATGAAGAAGAGGGAGAGAGAGATGTGTTTCGGCCAAGAAGGGGAAGAGAGGGTTGTGTTGTGTGAAAATGAAGAAGAATGGAGGGCTTTATATAGGGAGGGGAGGGGGGTAAGGTTCGGCCATAAGGGTGGGTTTTGGGTGGGAAATTGATTTTGAATTTTGAAGGTAGGTGGGGTTGATGAGGTAGGTTTATGGGGAAGAGTGGATGGATGTAAGTGGTGAAGTGGTGATAGGGAAGAGAGATTGAGGTGATTGGTGAAGAGTTTTGGGGAAGAGTGTTTATTGGAAAGAGATGATGAACATTGAGAAGAGGGAAGAGAGTGAGTGGTGGTAGGTGGGGATCCTGTGGGGTCCACAGATGCTGAGTTGATCCTGTAGGGTCCACAGATCCTGAGGTGTCAAGGATTTGCATCCCTGCACCCATTAGGCATGTAAAATGCCTTTGCAGGCAATTCTGGCGTTTAAACGCCGAATTGATGCTTGTTCTGGGCGTTCAGCACCCAGATGCAGCATATTTCTGGCGTTGAACGCCAGCCAGATGCTTGTTTCTGGCGTTCAGCGCCAGCTCTTCTTCACTGTGCATTTCTGGCATCTGAACGCCAGGATGCTGCTTGTTTCTGGCATTCAACGTCAGATCCATGCTCTGTTCTGGCATTGAACGCCAGCCAGATGCTCCTTACTGGCATTTAAAGGCCAGTAAGATCCTCCTCCAGGGTGTGATTTTTCTTCTGCTGTTTTTGATTCCGTTTTCAAATTTTATATTTATTTTGTGACTCCATATGATCATGAACCTAATAAAACATGAAATAACAATAAAAATAAATTAAAAATAAATAAAAATTGGGTTGCCTCCCAACAAGCGCTTCTTTAATGTCAATAGCTTGACAGTGGACTCTCATGGAGCCTCACAGATGTTCAGAGCATTGTTGAGACTTTCCAACACCAAACTTAGAGTTTGGATATAGGAGTTCAACACCAAACTTAGAGTTTGGTTGTGGCCTCCCAACACCAAACTTAGAGTTTGACTGTGAGGCTCTGGTTGACTCTGTTTTGAGAGAAGCTTACTGTGCCTCTTTTCCATGTTTACAGAAGGATGTCCTTGAGTTTTAAACTCAAGGGAGTCCTCATTCAATTGAAGGACTAGCTCACCTCTGTTAACATCAATCACAGCTCTTGCTGTGGCTAGGAAGGGTCTTCCAAGGATGATGGATCCATCCTCATCCTTCCCAGTATCTAAGATTATGAAATCAGCAGGGATGTAAAGGCCTTCAACCTTTACTAATATGTCCTCTACTTGTCCATAAGCCTGTTTTCTGGAATTGTCTGCCATCTCTAATGAGATTTTAGCAGCTTGTACCTTAAAGATTCCCGATTTCTCCATTACAGAGAGTGGCATGAGGTTTATTCCTGACCTCAGGTCACATAGAGCCTTCTCAAAGGTCATGGTGCCTATGGTACAAGGTATCAGGAACTTTCCAGGATCCTGTTTCTTCTGAGGCAATCTCAGTTGATCCAATGCATTTAGTTCATTGCTGAACAGGGGAGGTTCATCTCCCCAAGTCTCATTACCAAATAAATTGGCATTCAGCTTCATGATAGCACCAAGGAACTTGGCAACTTGCTCTTCAGTAACATTCTCATTCTCTTCAGATGAGGAATACTCATCAGAGCTCATGAATGACATAAGGAGGTTTAATGGAATCTCTATGGTCTCTAGATGAGCCTCATATTTCTTTGGTTCCTCAGAGGGAAACTCCTTGTTGATCACTGGACGTCCCAGGAGGTTTTCCTCCTTGGGATTCACGTCCTTCCTTTCCTCCTTGGATTCGGCCATGATGGTCATTTCAATGGCCTTGCACTTTCCTTTTCGATTTTCTTCTGTATTGCTTGGGAGAGTACTAGGGGGGATTTCAGTGATCCTTTTACTCAGCTGGCCCACTTGTGCCTCCAAATTTCTAATGGAGGACCTTGTTTCATTCATGAAACTTACAGTGGCCTTAGATAGATCAGAGACTAAGTTTTCTAAATTAGAGGTATTTTGTTCAGAGTTCTCTGTCTGTTGCTGAGTGGATGATGGAAAAGGTTTACTATTGCTAAACCTGTTTCTTCCACCATTATTAAAGCCTTGTTGAGGCTTTTGTTGATCCTTCCATGAGAGATTTGGGTGATTTCTCCATGAGGGATTATAGGTGTTTTCATATGGTTTACCCATGTAATTCACCTCTGCTATTGCAGGGTTTTCAGGATCATAAGCTTCTTCTTCAGAAGATGCCTCTTGAGTACAGTTGGATGCAGCTTGCATTCCATTCAGACTCTGAGAAATCATATTGGCTTGCTGAGTCAATATTTTATTCTGGGCCAATATGGCATTCAGAGTATCAATTTCAAGAACTCCCTTCTTCTGAGGCATCCCATTACTCACAGGATTCCTCTCAGAAGTGTACATAAACTGGTTATTAGCAACCATGTCAATGAGTTCCTAAGCTTCTGCAGGCATTTTCTTTAGGTGAATGGATCCACCTGCAGAAGTATCCAATGACATCTTAGCTAATTCAGACAGACCATCATAGAATATATCCAGGATAGTCCATTCTGAAAGCATGTCAGAAGGACACTTTTTGGTCAGTTCCTTGTATCTCTCCCAAGCTTCATAGAGGGATTCACCTTCCTTCTGTCTGAAGGTTTGAACATCCACTCTAAGCTTACTCAGCTTTTGAGGAGGAAAGAACTTGGCTAAGAAAGC